>NC_134355.1:214427378-214544910 GCF_048569485.1 Anomaloglossus baeobatrachus | reverse complement strand
AACCCGCCCAGTCCACCAGGAAGTATTGCCGACCTCGTACGGTCTTCATGGCCACGATATCCCTTACCGCATAGATGTCATCGTCAGCGATAGGAGGAGGAGCAGGACTGGCAGCAGCGGAGAAGGGACCAAGGACGACAGGCTTGAGCAAGGAGACATGGAAGGAGTTGGGTATCCGCATCGTGGCCGGGAGCTGCAGCTTGTAGGAGACTGCATTGATCTTGCTGATGACTTTAAACGGCCCGATGTAACGAGGACCCAACTTGTACGATGGTAACTTCAATCGGACATATCTGGATGCAAGCCAGACCAGATCACCTGGGGAGAAACACGGGGGATCCAGGCGCCTCTTGTCCGCATGTCTCTTCATCCGCAAAGAAGCACGTTCTAGGGAAGACTTGACAAAGTTCCATATAGCTGAGAAGTCCCGAACCAGAGCATCTGCTGCGGGGACATCGGAAGCCGAGGATACTGGCAACGGGACAGAAGGCTGAAGTGCGTAAACGACCTGGAAGGGAATGCTGGAGGTGGACTCGCTGATGTGTTGGTTGTGGGAGAATTCAGCCCAAGGTAGGAGCGTGGACCAATCGTCATGATGGATGTTGACGTAGTGGCGCAGGAAGGAGGTCAGGATCTGATTGACCCGTTCCACTTGGCCATTCGACTGAGGATGGTAGGCCGAAGAAAAGTCCAAGGATACTCCCAGATGTTTGCAGAGAGCCCTCCAGAAGCGCGAGGTAAACTGAGTTCCTCTGTCGGACACAATGTGTGCGGGAAAGCCATGCAATCGGAATATGTGTTGTATGAAGGAGTCAGCTAGCTCCTGGGCAGAGGGCAGCCCGGCCATGGGAACGAAGTGAGCCATCTTTGAGAAACGGTCCACCACAACCCATATGACCGTGTGTCTGGAGGATAAGGGTAAGTCCGTAATGAAGTCCATTGCAATATGTTGCCACGGAACGGAAGGAATGGGCAGAGGCAGAAGACGTCCATATGGTAGGTGCTTGGCTGTCTTGTTCCGGGCACAGGATGGACAGGCTGAGACGAAGGTTGCGACGTCTTTACGGAGGGACGGCCACCAGTAGTGATGGACAATCGTACTCCAAGTCTTCTTCTGACCAGCATGGCCGGCGATCTTCGAGGCATGGCCCCATTGCAGGACTCTCTGTCTGTCAGTATCTGAGACATAGGTTTTCCCAGGGGGTATCTGAGTCAGAGCGACAGGAGCCACCGGAATGACTTTACTGGGGTTGATGATGGGCTGGAACGTCTCCTCCTCCAACTCCACGGGCACGAAGGACCTGGACAAAGCGTCTGCCCGCACGTTCTTATCCGCAGGGCGAAAATGGAGTTGGAAATCAAATCGAGCAAAAAACAACGACCAGCGGGCTTGTCGCGGGTTCAGTCTTTGGGCTGACCGCAGGTACTCCAGATTCTTGTGGTCCATGTATATGATCACAGGGTATTCTGCTCCCTCCAAGAGGTAGCGCCATTCCTCCAAGGCCAGCTTAATGGCCAGTAGCTCCCGATCCCCGATGGTGTAGTTGCGTTCGGGTGCCGAGAAGCTCTTGGAGAAGAATCCGCAAGTGACCATCTTTCCGGAGTAGGAGTTCTGCATCAACACTGTCCCGGCTCCTGAGGAGGAGGCATCCACCTCTAAGGTGAACTGTCGGTTCAACTCAGGGCGATGGAGAACCGGGGAAGAAGCAAACGCCTGTTTCAAGGAGCAGAACGCGGCATCGGCCGCCGGTGGCCAGTCCTTAGGATTAGCTCCCTTCTTAGTCAAGGCAGAGAGAGGCGCAGTCAGGGCAGAGAAGTGTGGAATGAATTGACGATAATAGTTTGCAAAGCCAAGGAAGCGTTGGATAGCCTTCAGTCCGGAAGGAGGAGGCCAGTTGAGGATGGCAGACACTTTCTCTGGGTCCATCTGCAGACCGGTATCGGAGATTACGTAACCCAGGAAGGGAAGAGAAGACTGCTCGAAGACACACTTCTCGTACTTGGCGTACAGCCGATTCTCTCTCAGTCTTTGTAATACCAGCTGCACGTTCTCTCTGTGGGTCTGTAGGTCCGGAGAGAAGACCAGGATGTCATCCAGATATACCACGACACAGACATAGAGGAGATCTCTGAACACGTCGTTCACCAATTCTTGGAAGACTGCCGGAGCATTACACAGACCAAAGGGCATGACACAATACTCGTAGTGCCCATCCCGAGTGTTGAATGCGGTCTTCCATTCGTCTCCAGAGCGAATGCGAACCAGGTTATAGGCCCCACGGAGGTCCAACTTGGTGAATACACGAGCTCCTCGGAGCCGATCGAATAGTTCGGGGATAAGTGGCAGAGGGTATTTGTTTTTTACGGTGATCTGGTTTAATCCCCGGTAGTCAATGCAAGGGCGCAGATCACCTTCCTTCTTCTTGACGAAAAAAAAACCTGCTCCGGCAGTGGACGAAGATCTCTGAATGAACCCCTTAGCCAGGCTCTCGGTGATATAGGCAGACATGGCCCGTGTTTCAGCAGGGGACAAGGGGTATATCCTCCTCTAGGAGTCGTAGTTCCTGGCAGTAAATCGATGGCACAGTCGTAGGGACGATGAGGCGGTAGTACCTCTGACTCCTTTTTATCAAAAACGTCCGAGAAGGACCAGTAGGCAGAAGGCAGTCCTGGTAGAGACTCTGGAACCGGAGGTCGTCGGATGGGCTGGATGGATTTCAGACATCTCTCGTGACACGAGGAGCCCCATCGGGTAATTTCACCTGTACTCCAGCTGACCGACGGTTCGTGTGCCCGTAACCATGGGAGTCCCAGCAGGATCTGATGAGACATGCGCGGGAGGACGTAGAAGGTGATCTTCTCGGTGTGCAGGGCACCGAACCGTAATTCCACAGGCTTGGTGATCAGTGAGACGGTGTCAGAGAGGGGTCTCCCATCTACAGAGGCGATCACCAGCGGTTTTTCTAGTGGGAGAACAGGCACCTGGTACTTATCCACCGTGGCCTGCTGGATGAAGTTGCCTGCTGCTCCGGAATCGAGATACGCCTCTGCGGTGAACCGGGTCTCTTCTGTAGTGACTTGAATAGTCCATGTAACGGAGTCTGAGAGAGTCCCAGCACCTAGGGTGGCCTCTCCTACCAAGCCTAGGCTTTGGAGTTTCTCGGGACAAGAGCGTAGCAGGTGTGTGCCATCACCGCAGTAGAAGCAGAGACCCTTTGCTAGTCGTTCTGCTCTGCGTTGCTCAGACTGCCTCAGGCGGTCAATCTGCATGGGCTCGTAGGTAGACGCGCCAGGTGACGCCAACTGGGGAGCGATGGACTTCTGTGGTGAGGAGGAGTGCCTTATCGGACGCCTCTCGCGGGACACCTCTTTGGATCGTTCCTGAAAGCGAAGATCCACTCGAGTCGCTAGAGCAATCAGGGCATCCAGGGTGGAAGGCACGTCACGACCAGCCAGCTCATCTTTAATACGACCGGAGAATCCCTCCCAGAAGGCGGCGGTTAGGGCCTCATTGTTCCACCCTAATTCCGAGGCCAAGGTGCGAAAACGAATAGCATATTGGCCCACCGTCAGAGTCCCCTGACGTAGCCGGAGGAGGGATGAGGCAGACGCGGAGGCGCGTCCAGGCTCGTCAAAGGTGCTACGAAAAGCCTGCAGGAACTCCTGGATGTCGGTGGTTACCGGATCCTCCTTCTCCCACAAGGGGTTCATCCAGGCCAGTGCCTCTCCCTCTAGATGGGACATCACGAACGTGACCTTGGCTTGGTCAGAGGCAAAAAGGTGCGGCAGCAGCTTGAAATGGAGGGAGCATTGATTTATGAATCCCCTGCAGGTCTTGGGATCTCCGGCGTACCAGGGTGGTGAGGCCAAACGAAGTTTGGAAGTATCCGAGGAGGCTGCCACGGGAACTGCGGCCGTGGATTGTGCAGTGGAAGCCTGAGATGCCAAGGACGTGGCCGTTGCTTGTAGCGTGTTCAGGCGGGTATCCACAGAGGACATGAAGGCCAGCATGCGGGACTGGGTCTCGCGCTGTCGTACGAGTTCCTGCTGCAAGGCCGCTAGTGCTTCGGCGGGATCCATGGCCTGTTCTAGCTGTTACGTCCGGGTGGTGGAAACACTGGACCGTACATTGGTTTCCCCTGAGGAGGCAGCCAGGCCGGTCACCCCGCCAGAGGGTCTTGATGCACGGCAGGCGAAGCACTATTGGTAGCCAGACAGTCCGTAGGGGAGCTGGAAAGGTGGATGTTGCTGAGCACACGGAGTTCTGGACGGTAGTCCGGGTGACGAGGCTCAGGGTCCAAGGCCGGGTTGAAGGGTCAGGCGGGATCCGGAACCTGCTGAGCGATGGGACGGGTCACCCAACGGAGCCAGGGACTGGAGACTGGCGGAGCTGCAGAGGTGGTGGAACATCCGCCGAAGTCACCGTCAGGGTACTGGAATGGACGTGGTTCGGAGCGGCTGGCGTGGCAGGACAGACTCTGCGAGACAGACAGGGTTAATACAGGGCAAAGCAATACGGGGACCTGAACTCCTAGCTTACTAAACACGTAGAACAGGCCCCGCCCACCAGGAAAGAGAATCCTAATATATCCTGTACCTGTCTATGCAATTTCCTGTTTCAAGGTGCTGGCCCTTTAAGAAAGGGTCAATGACCGCGCGCGTGCCCTAATGCGCATGCGCGAGGCCCGTGTGCCAGAAGTCAGTTCAGGGAGCGGTGCAGAGGAAGCAGGGGTGCCCGGCAGGGTGTCCCACGTCGCTGAGGAGCGCCGGGAGCGGGGAGCTGGACGCATGGAGGGCGCAGGCGAGGAAGAGGAGGCCGGAACCGGAGTGGTGAGTCGGGGACGCCGCCGGGAAGCGGGGAGCGGGCCACGGGGACCGGAGAGCGGGCCACGGGGATCGGAGAGCGGGGCACGGGGACCGGAGAGCGGGGCACGGGGACCGGGAAGCGTGACACCACATCATGCTTCATCCCCCCATCCTCCATGTTGCACCCCCACATCATGCTTCATCCCCCCATCCTCCATGTTGCACACCCACATCATGCTCCACCCTCCATGTTGTGCCCCCACATCATGCTTCGTGCCCCCCCATCCTCCATGTTGTGCCCCCACATCATGCTTCGTGCCCCCCCATCCTCCATGTTGTGCCGCCACATCATGCTTCATCCCCCTATGTTGTGCCCCCACATCATGCTTCATCCCCCCCATGTTGTGCCCCCACATCATGCTTCATTCCCCCCCATCCTCCATGTTGTGCCCCCACATCATGCTTCATCCCCCCCATCCTCCATGGTGTGCCCCCACATCATGCTTCATCCCCCCATGTTGTGCCCCCACATCATTCTTCATCCCCCCATCCTCCATGTTGTGCCCCCACATCATGCTTCATCCCCCCCATCCTCCATGTTGTGCCGCCACATCATGCTTCATCCCCCCATCCTCCATGTTGTGTCCCCACATCATGCTTCATCCCTCCCATCCTCCATGTTGTGCCCCCACATCATGCTTCATCCCCCCCATCCTCCATGTTGCGCCCCCACATCATGCTTCATCCCCCCCATCCTCCATGTTGTGCCCCCACATCATGTTCCATCCCCCCATCCTCCATGTTGCGCCCCCACATCATGTTCCATCCCCTCATCCTCCATGTTGCACCCCCACATCATGTTCCATCCCCTCATCCTTTATGTTGCGCGCCTTCCCCCGGGTTGCTTGTTCGGCGCTGTCTTCGGCTGTAAAGCGCTTACCTGCTCCAGGCTGCATCTCTTGTTCTCCACGGTGGCGGTGGCGGCGGCGGCGGGGGCGGCAGGATCTGACATCTTGCTCGGCGGCGTTTCCATCTCCCGTCCTCCTCTGCGCGGCGCTGCTGTGACCTCTGCACAGTGAGCGCACGGCAGCACGTCGGGGCGGGGAGCTGATTCCAGCTCCTCTGACCCCGGAAGTGCTGGCACGCTCACAGTTTCATTTATAGTCGCGTGTTATAGATGCGACTATAAATGACTGCGGCGCCCCCTCCCTCCTCCAAAAAGGCGCCGGATTTAATAAAGAGTTTGGAGGAGGGAGGAAGATTTAAAAAAAAAATAAATTTAAAGTTTTGGTCTGGGCGCCGCCCCCCTGGAAGGCGCCGCCCCAGGCACGTGCCCTCAAGTGCCTAATGGCAAATACGGCCCTGCATAGAGTGAGTATCTGGGCCCTCCTCTGTACCATTCACAGCATCGCCATACTCCACTACCGCCCCTGCCTCCTGTGACCCCTGCTCCTCTGCCAGCCCCACTCCCTGGTAAGACACCACCGGGTTGTAATACAGATCCCATTTTTTTTTTCTCTAAATTTGGGGAGTGTTGTATAATTCGGTGCATCTTATAAAACGAAAAATACGATATTTAAAGAGAAATTAAGAAAAATACATATAAATAGACAGAAATTTATACACAGTCATACACATTGACATACATAGATATACACATCATACATACACACACAGACACATTAGAGATATTATTAATATGGAGAAGCTGGCAGCAGCCTCACTCACCTCCCCCGCTTGTCTCCGTCCAGCTCCTCCTGGGCATGTGGATGTGCAGGCCGCACTGCATGATGGCCGTCACTAACAGATATGGCCGCATACAGTACACACAGACTGCTGTATATACAGTTAGGTCCAGAAATATTTGGACAGTGACACAATTTTCGCGAGTTGGGCTCTGCATGCCACCACATTGGATTTGAAATGAAACCTCTACAACAGAATTCAAGTGCAGATTGTAACATTTAATTTGAAGGTTTGAACAAAAATATCTGATAGAAATTGTAGGAATTGTACACATTTCTTTACAAACACTCCACATTTTAGGAGGTCAAAAGTAATTGGACAAATAAACCAAACCCAAACAAAATATTTTTATTTTCAATATTTTGTTGCGAATCCTTTGGAGGCAATCACTGCCTTAAGTCTGGAACCCATGGACATCACCAAACGCTGGGTTTCCTCCTTCTTAATGCTTTGCCAGGCCTTTACAGCCGCAGCCTTCAGGTCTTGCTTGTTTGTGGGTCTTTCCGTCTTAAGTCTGGATTTGAGCAAGTGAAATGCATGCTCAATTGGGTTAAGATCTGGTGATTGACTTGGCCATTGCAGAATGTTCCACTTTTTTGCACTCATGAACTCCTGGGTAGCTTTGGCTGTATGCTTGGGGTCATTGTCCATCTGTACTATGAAGCGCCGCCCGATCAACTTTGCGGCATTTGGCTGAATCTGGGCTGAAAGTATATCCCGGTACACTTCAGAATTCATCCGGCTACTCTTGTCTGCTGTTATGTCATCAATAAACACAAGTGACCCAGTGCCATTGAAAGCCATGCATGCCCATGCCATCACGTTGCCTCCACCATGTTTTACAGAGGATGTGGTGTGCCTTGGATCATGTGCCGTTCCCTTTCTTCTCCAAACTTTTTTCTTCCCATCATTCTGGTACAGGTTGATCTTTGTCTCATCTGTCCATAGAATACTTTTCCAGAACTGAGCTGGCTTCATGAGGTGTTTTTCAGCAAATTTAACTCTGGCCTGTCTATTTTTGGAATTGATGAATGGTTTGCATCTAGATGTGAACCCTTTGTATTTACTTTCATGGAGTCTTCTCTTTACTGTTGACTTAGAGACAGATACACCTACTTCACTGAGAGTGTTCTGGACTTCAGTTGATGTTGTGAACGGGTTCTTCTTCACCAAAGAAAGTATGCGGCGATCATCCACCACTGTTGTCATCCATGGACGCCCAGGCCTTTTTCAGTTCCCAAGCTCACCAGTCAATTCCTTTTTTCTCAGAATGTACCCGACTGTTGATTTTGCTACTCCAAGCATGTCTGCTATCTCTCTGATGGATTTTTTCTTTTTTTTTTTCAGCCTCAGGATGTTCTGCTTCACCTTAATTGAGAGTTCCTTAGACCGCATGTTTTCTGGTCACAGCAACAGCTTCCAAATGCAAAACCACACACCTGTAATCAACCCCAGACCTTTTAACTACTTCATTGATTACAGGTTAACGAGGGAGACGTCTTCAGAGTTAATTGCAGCCCTTAGAGTCCCTTGTCCAATTACTTTTGGTCCCTTGAAAAAGAGGAGGCTATGCATTACAGAGCTATGATTCCTAAACCCTTTCTCCGATTTGGATGTGAAAACTCTCATATTGCAGCTGGGAGTGTGCACTTTCAGCCCATATTATATATATAATTGTATTTCTGAACATGTTTTTGTAAACAGCTAAAATAACAAAACTTGTGTCACTGTCCAAATATTTCTGGCCCTGACTGTACATCACAGGAGGGGCTAGGGCTACAGTATATACATCACAGGAGGGGCTGGGGGCATAGACATTACTGGGAGCCATACATGTTACTGAAGTGCATACATATTCCTGGGGCATAAATGTTACTGGGGTAGTATACAACTCTGGGGAGCATACACATTACCGGGGTGGGTGGCATACTACTCTGGGGTGGCAGCGCATACGGCTCTGGGGGGCCATACATACGGCTCTGCGGGGCAACACATATGGCTCTGGGGTGGCAGCACATACGGCTCTGGGGTGGCAGCATATACGGCTCTGGGGTGGCAGCACATACGGCTCTGGGGTGGCAGAACATACGGCTCTGGGGTGGCAGCACATATGGCTCTGGCAGTCCCATACAGCTCAAAATGGGTCACCTTTTGGTCTCAGAGGGCTCATACAGCACAGGAGTGGGGGCCCATACAGATTGGGAGGGGGGTGGATTATACAGCTCAGATGACCGGGGGGGGGTCCTATACAGATTGCTGGGTAGACCATACATCTCAGGAGGGGGCCACATACAGATCGGGGCTGAAACATACAGCTCAGGTGGAGGGAGGCATTAAGCGTGGGAGGACATGTGCTGTGCTCAGTGTGCTGGGGGACGCTGGCTGGAGCTGCGCTGCGGCTCCTGTTCATCTGTGGGACTGGAGCACACTGTGCGGTAGCTCAGGCCACAGATGAACTTTAATGGAGGAGAGAGCACAGAGCATTCAACAGTGACTGGTGTGTGTCAGTACCGCACTATTCAGGATCCAGGATAGTGCGGCTGCCAACCCAAGCACTGCAGTCTCCGGAACTCAGCCCGGGGCCCGCAGGACTGAAGATGGCGAGTGGGCACCCCTAGCTGTCCAGGGCCCCAGCATTTGCCCGGGTATGCCGGATGCTGACGTCGGACCTGGATGTAGGGTGTGTGGAATATGGGGATTCAGGGTGTTTGAGAGACGGGTAAGTTTTGATCTGTGTTACATATAGGGATGCAGCGTGTGTGGATTATGGGGTGCACGGTCTGTGTGATATGGGTGTACAGGCTGGGGTGCAGTGTGGGATATGGAGGTGCAGAATGTGTGTGGGATATGGGGGTGCAGGATGTGTGAGATATAGCACCACAAAGCAGGTAAAGATGAAGGACAATGTAAGTGCTCCACCATGGAGCTGTAGATGCGAGGAACTTTTACTGTAAAGTGTGGGAGGGGGAATAGGAGCAATCACTCAGTATAAAGAGTGATAGCACATTATGGGAGGCAGTAAGGACAATGTGAGGGCACAGTATGAGTGGAGCAGTATACGAGGGACAAAGTGAGGGAACAGTAGGAGAGGAGCAGTATACGAGGGACAATGTGAGGGCTCAGTATGAGAGGAGCAGTATACGAGGTACAATGTGAGGGCACAGTATGAGGGGAGCAGTATATGAGGGACAATGTGAGGGCACAGTATGAGAGGAGCAGTATACGAGGGACAATGTGAGGGCACAGTATGAGAGGAGCAGTATATGAGGGACAATGTGAGGGCACAGTATGACAGGAGCAGTATACGAGGGACAATGTGAGGGCACAGTATGAGAGGAGCAGTATACGAGGGACAATGTGAGGGCACAGTATGAGAGGAGCAGTATACGAGGGATAGTGTGAGGGCACATTGTGAAGGCTGTACAGTGTGAAAAGACAGCAGAGTATGAAAAGGGGTAGTGTGGCGAGGGACATGGAAGGTGTTTACAATGTGGAGGCCATTCTTAATTTCACAGGTGCATTATTTTGTATGTAATGCATATAGGACATGATTATTGGTGGTTTTACAGATATTTTTCATAAAGAAAGACAGTGTGGTGGCCATAATTCATGGTGGAGGGATGGTGCACTGGTTGTAGTATATCAGAGGCACAATGCGGAGGCCATGTATCATTAGGGGGACAGTGTAGGGGGTCACTTTTTCATCAGAGAGCATAGTGGGGGGAAATATTTTGTCAGGTGCACAGTATATGGGTTATTTTGTGCACAGTATATGCAGATATTTTTTATTTAATGTAATAATGACACTGATATTTTTTAGGGCATCATGTTGGGATATGTTGTGGAAAACCAGAAAATGGAAGTCTGTGGAAAGAAGCTGTGTACGTCCAAAGTCATCATGTCGTCTGGATCAGATGAAGAAGAATGGGGTGAGACAAAACAAATCAGAGAAGAAGTCGCCAATACGGTACCTGGATCTAAGGGAGCATTTATACTGGACAATCCCTGCATTTAAGGGAATCTGTCACAAGGTTTTTGCTCCCATATCTGAGAGCAGCATAATGTAGTGACAGAGACCCTGATTCCAGTGATGTGTCATTTACTGAGCTGTTTGCTATAATTTTGATAAAATCAATGTTTTTTCTGCTACAGATCTAGCAGTTAGGCTATGTTCACACACTGCGTTTTTTACCTGCGTTTTTGGTCCGTTTTTGCTGCAGAAATTTCTTGAGAAATTCTTGTAACCTTTTATGCAGACATTCCCCAGCAAAACCTATGGGAAAAAAAATTAGCTGTGTGCACACTGCGTTTTTTTCTTAAGAAAATTCTTTCAGTAGATTTTCTTAAG
Organism: Anomaloglossus baeobatrachus; assembly: GCF_048569485.1. Classification (NCBI taxonomy): domain Eukaryota; kingdom Metazoa; phylum Chordata; class Amphibia; order Anura; family Aromobatidae; genus Anomaloglossus; species Anomaloglossus baeobatrachus. The sequence goes on along the minus strand of NC_134355.1, from coordinate 214,534,010 downwards.
AAAAAGAATGAGCATGTCACTTGTTTTCTGTAGCTAACTGCGTTATTTCACTCCATTGACTGTAATGCAATCATGAAATAGCGCAGGAATAACGCAGGTAGCAAGTGATGTGCGTTATTCCTGTGTTATTCCTGAGTTATACCTGCGTTATTCCCGCGTTATTTCGCGTTTTTGTGACATAGTGTACTTCCCTGCACTGCGTTTTGCAGGGAAGTGATGTCACTAGGACAGGAAGAGGAAGAAGAAGAGGAAAAAAAAAAGTGTGTGCTCCGCTGTATTTTTACCTTCCAGCCAGATAAACACACAGCGGCGGCCCGGTATTCTCAGGCTGGGGAGAGCGAGGGACAGGGTTAATGCCCTCTCCCCCTCCCGCAGCCGAGAATCTCAGCCGACAGTCCCGGCGTGTTACCGGCTCCTCCAGATGCCGTGATGCGGGGGCAATCCAGGTAATATGGAGTTAACGGCAACTAATAGCTGCCGCTAAGTCCAAGATTAGTGATGGCAGCGTCTATGACACGCCGTCACTAATCTGAAAGTGAAAGTAAAGAAACACTCACATGCCGAAAAATCCTTTATTTTGAATAAAAGACGAAAAGCCCCTCTTTCTCCACTGTATTAACCCCTCCCAGACACAGCTCCGATGTAATCCACAGCGATGTCCCCCGGCGCTTCCAGCCCTGCTCCAGCCGCGTGTGACAGTTCTCCACGGGTCAGTGAGCAACTGCTGAATGCGGCTCCTGAGCGAGGTGCAGAGGTGACTCCAGGACATTTCTCACGGCCGCTGATGTGAACACATTACCAGCCGCGAGAAGTGTAGTGTGTGTGGGGGGAAACATGATAAATAAAGCTGGAATATCTATCCCTCTATTATCTATCTATCTATCTATCTATCTATTATCTATCTATTATCTATCTTTCTTATCTATCTATACCCCTAAATATCTATCTATTATCTATCTATCTATCTATCTCTATCTATCTATATTATCTATCTATTATCTATCTATCTATTATCTATCTTTCTATATTATCTATCTATCTATACCCCTAAATATCTATCTATTATCTATCTATTTCTATCTAGCTATCTATATTATCTATCTATTATCTATCTATCTATTATCTATCTTTCTATCTTATCTATGTTTCTATCTTATCTATCTTTCTATCTTATCTATCTATTATCTATCTTTCTATATTATCTTTCTATCTTATCTATCTATCTATCTAATCTATCTATCTATACCCCTAAATATCTATCTATTATCTATCTATTATCTAGCTATCTATTATCTATCTATACCCCTAAATATCTATTATCTATCTATATCCCTCTATCTATTATCTATATCTATCTATCCCTCTATAATCTATCTATCTATTCCCCTAAATATCTATTTATCTACCTATCTATCTATCTACCTATCTATCTATCTATCTATCTATCTATCTATCCCTCTATCTATCTATCTATCTATCATATATCTCTGTATTATCTATTTTTTTTTTTCATTTTCAATGTGCTTTATTGCTGTAAAGGCATTAAAAATGCAGGGACCAACATGAAAAAAACGCACCAAAAACGCATCAAAAACCCACCAAAAATGCACCTGCGTTATTGGTGCGTTTTTTAACGCAGGTGCGCTAATCCTTCACTCTCAAGAAATTTCTTAAGAAAAATAATTTTTCTAGTGTGAACATAGCCTTATACATAGCTCATAAATATGCTGGACTACCTGCAGCATGCCAAGTAGTCCTGTAATGATAATCTACTGCTGATTAGTCAGTAATTTTATCAAAACTACACTAAGCTGTTCAGTAAGTGACACATTGCTGGAATCAGGATCTCTGCCCCTACATTATGCTGCTCTCAGATTAGAGGGCAAAACCCTGGTGACGGATTCCCTTTAAATGATAGTCAACCGTTTGGTTATATGAAGCCGTTCGGCAGCTGTTTAATGGCCTGTGACTGCAGACTTGTGAATCCTCATAGCATGCACACAGCGCACTGTCATGGTTTTCTAGTGCTAGTGGTGAGAGTGGTTGTGATGTGAGCACAAGTGTGTGATTGGCATACTTCTAGCCACATCTGCATGAGGCTTAAAGGCAACGTTACACGCTACGATTTATCTGACGATCTCAGTAGAGATGTGACACGCCCAGATCGTAGATACGATTTGCCAAGATCGCACATAGGTCGTTTATTGACAGTCACACGTAATGATCTCACAAGCGACGCAAAATCGTTCAACGATACATTGTTTGACCAAGGCGGTCGTGTGGATGTTGTTCATCGTTTGCAGGGTGTCAAACGCACCACTATATCTGCTGCGTTCCAGACGATGAACAATATTTTGAAACTCAACGACGTGTGAACGATCAACAATTTTCAACCTATTTATGATCGTTCGGAGTCGCACGTAGGTGTGACACGCAACGACGTCGCTAACGATGCCGGATGTGCGTCACGGAATCCGTGACCCCGACGACATATCGTCAGATAAATCGTAGTGTGTAACGCCGCCTTTAGCCTGACTTATTGGTAGGGTACGTGATCAATTAAAATGCTTAGAACAGCATGAACGCCAACTACGGCCCTGCTGCTACACTTAACCGTACCAGTCTGTACATGCACGCTGCAATTTTTTTTTTATCTCAGACCACTCGGTCCAAGGACAAAATCGAACATGTGCACTGCCTCATTGGATAACATTGGTCCGAATGTGATCCAACATTTTGTTGGATCGCACTTGCATCAAAAATACGGGTGTCTACACAAGCTATTAGGCTGTGACACCATAGTTGTAAATATGGTTACCTGGTTAGGGGCCCATTCAGAAGTTTCGCCCCCTCTGAGCTGAACCCCTAGCTACACCTCTGGTACCATTGTATGGGGGACTGTCGGAGAAAACTGGGATTACCTGAGTTTTTGGTGTTACCGGCACTGGAATTCTGGGTCCCTAAGGCCCGTTTCACACGTCAGTGAAAAACACAGACGTTCTTCACTGACGTGTAAAACACGCACATGTCCCTCCATGTGCCGTGAATAATGGCACACATGGGTTGTCTAAGTGCAATCCGGGCTCCGTTCTCCATGGCCCGTGATTGCACTTAGAGATTAACTCACCTGTGCCTGCTCCCGCTCTCCATGGTGCTGATCACTCCCGCGGTGCAGCATCCGGCCGGCGCTGACCCCCGCAGCAGCTGCTTCTGGGTCGGCTGTGTCGTGCATCATGAATATGCGCGACAGTAATGAGCCGGCTCATAAGCAGCAGGCTGCACAGGCTGCAGAGGACATCGCTGGAGCCGGGTGAGTAAAAATTATTTTTATTTTAAAAGCACGTTTTTTTCTGGCACGTGTCTCACGGATCACACCACTGCATGGTCCGTGGGACATCAGTGGTGCGAGAAAAAAATGGACATGTCTCCGTGCGGCAATCACGGACACGCGTGAACGCTGCACGGAGACATGGTCAGTGAAAAATCACTGATGTGTGAGCAGACCCATTCATTATAATGGGTCTGCGTGTGTCAGTGATTCTGGTACGTTTAAAAAAAAGCACAAACGTACCAGAATCACTGACGTGTGAAAGAGGCCTAAGGGTGTAGGCCCTGCATCCTTGTGGGGATGCAGAACCTTGTAGCACCCTGAGGGTTTCAAGGGTGCTACATTTGATCATGTCCTAAAATGGACACTGTATGGTTCTTTTTTTCTTGCAGATTTTGTTGCATAAAAAAGCTGCAACATGTCAATTGTTTCTGCTACATCTGCACATAGTCTTAAGGGTGCTTTACACGCTGCGACATCGCTAGCGATAGCACTCGCCCCCGTCGTTCGTGCGACATTTGGTGATCGCTGCCATAGAGAACATTATCGCTACGGCAGCGTCACATGGACATACCTTTTGACTACGTTGCTGTGATCACCGCACACTCCCTCCTTCTAGGAGGAGGTGCGTTCGGCGTCATAGCTACGTCACTGCGGCGTCACTAAGCGGCCGCCCAATAGCAGAGGAGGGGCGGAGATGAGCGGCCGAAACATGCCGCCCACCTTCTTCCTTACTCATTGTCGGTGGACGCAGGTAAGGAGATGTTCGTCGTTCCTGCGGTGTCACACATAGCGATGTGTGACGCTGCAGGAACGACGAACAACCAGCGGCATGCACCACCAACGATATTATGAAAAAGAGTGACGTGTCAACGATCAATGATTTTTGACGTTTTTGCAATTGTTGATCGTCGCTCCTTGGTGTCACACGCTGCAATGTCGCTAACGGCGCCGGATGTGCGTCACTAACGACGTGACCCCAACGATATATCGTTAGCGATGTCGCAGCGTGTAAAACACCCTTTAGACTTTCTGAGAGCTAGCCATAAAATGTAGCAACACAAATATGAAATAAAATACGCTGTGCAAGAGCTTTCTGAATAGCATTTACATATGCAAAACACAAAATTATTAAAGATATATAGATATATAAATTGTCTAAATGATAATCAATACATGATATAAAATATTGACCATAACAATATCTATCTGATTTATACACATATCCATCTGATCTCTATACATATCCACTGATTTCCTTACATATTCATTTGATTTCTATAAATCTCCATCTGATTTCTATACATATCCACTGATTTCTATACATTTCCATCTGATTTATATATGTGGCTTCAGTCGCTACAGAGTATTGCACCCAAATTTGGGTGCAATGCTAAACCCGGATCCTGAGGAGGTTAGTCCTGGTTTCACCACTTACACACTCGAATACACACCAGGTTGCCCCTGTTCCCACTGGGAACTGGGCTAGGGTCGGCTAATAAAGGGGTCGCCGACAGAGTGGCGTTTACAGGATGCCCTCATACAGGGATCCCAGTCCCACTAGCTTAGGACCTGGCAGGGGGGAGGTGCATCCAGCAGGGGGAGTCAGGAGCCAACACAACAGTTAGAGAGTTCTCCAGCAGGAGAGTGGCAGAGCAGACATGCCTGACAGGTGCTTCGGAGGGAAGGAGGAAGAGTTCACACGGTTGCTGTAGGGAGAGTGCATCTGCTCCCCTCGGAACTGGCGCCACACAGGGTGGCAGGACTCTAGGGAAGATCATACTTCACGTTCGTTTTCCAGAATCTGCCTGGAAGGGGAAAGTTTCAAGCTTCCCTGCCCACACAGCGCCCTAAAGCACAGTGCCAGAGAGGATCCGGGGCCTCGCTCCACCTGCATATAGGGACAAGAATACTACTCGTGAAAACTCCGGTCCCCATGTAGCTTCAAGCCAGGGGATCCACTGACAGGCGCTAAAAGGAGGGAACCCACCGAACATCACACCGGACTGATCTCTAAAAGGATTTGGGTTCGACGGCGCCCATCATAGCAAATGACCGGTATTGCCCGGGTGGGCGGCACAGCACAAAAAGTGAGTAAATAACCTGGAACCACAGCCATAGACTCTGTCTCTTCATTACAGGCATCGCCGCTCAGCGCCTTGGCACCTGCCATTACTACTCCCCTCATCCTCCTCCTCAGGGCCCACTCCACCTGTGGGGAGCTGTTATGATCCGGTAACCGTGGAAGATTACAAAAAAATCCCATTGGTGAAAAAACACCAAGAAACAAGAGTAGTTGGAACCTGGGTTGACCGCAATCCCTGACTATCAGACCACTCTAGAAGTAGCTGTGGAGCGTTCCTAAAAACCAAGATGCCACGTCACAGCCTGAGAAACTAGCTACGCCTCACAGAATGAAATGAGGAAATTTACCTTGCCTCAGTGTAGTCCCCAAAGGAGTAGGTAGCCCCCCACATACAAAGATTACGGTGATATAGAAAAACACAATACTCAGATAGGAAAAATAGAATTAGCAAAGGCGAGGCCCAACTAATTGATACAAAGAAAAGGAAAGGAACTGATTGTGGTCAGTAAAAAATCCCTGTAGAAAAATACCAAACTCCTGATAGTAAAAATGGCCCTGGAGGTCATACGACCTCACCCCCACTATATCAGGTACTCCTGCAAATAATGGGAGAACAAAATACCAAAAAAGAACACAAAAATACAAAAGAGCAAATAATGAAATCAGACAGGGATAAAATCCCTTTTCCTGCAGGAGAGCTAGCACAGAGGAAACTCCCATGCTCACAACACAATTGAAACAAAACTTCACCTGCAAGAAAACAGACACAAAGCAAAACAAGGAAAAACAGCACCCTAAGGTGTAAACCAGGAAGCAAGGCAAAAACTGAAAACTTATCTGCAGAAGTCTTGCACAGGGATACAGGGAAGGACAAAGCTCCAGGTTAGGAACAGAGACCAAGGAACATACAATTATAACCGGCGTCAGCCGGGCAAAAACTGCTCTCCTATATAGACCAGACTTGTCTGCAATAGGACTTCTCCAATTCCCAATTAACACCGATACCTGTCTGAGTCACAGGCTCAGATTCAGCTCTACTACCATTTCTGACCACCAGAGGGAGCTTCAGAACAGCACCCACACAGACGATGTTCACAACAGGGAGCGATACCATCCATAACTGCTACCACCATCTGCCCCGGAGGACATTGACAGCAGCGGTGACCAATTCCCTGGCCCCATACCACAGGTGGCATCACAACATTCACTTCACTACTACCCCCAACATCGACAGTCGATGGCCCGGCGATGAGTAGGTTAACCGCCTGCCCCGTGGGGCGCTACATATACATATCCACTTATTTATATACATGTCCACCGATTTCTATACATATCCATCTGATTTATATACAGTTAGGTCCAGAAATATTTGGACAGTGACACAAGTTTTGTTATTTTAGCTGTTTACAAAAACATGTTCAGAAATACAATTATATATATAATATGGGCTGAAAGTGCACACTCCCAGCTGCAATATGAGAGTTTTCACATCCAAATCGGAGAAAGGGTTTAGGAATCATAGCTCTGTAATGCATAGCCTCCTCTTTTTCAGGGGACCAAAAGTAATTGGACAAGGGACTCTAAAGGCTGCAATTAACTCTGAAGGCATCTCCCTCATTAACCTGTAATCAATGAAGTAGTTAAAAGGTCTGGGGTTGATTACAGGTGTGTGGTTTTGCATTTGGAAGCTGTTGCTGTGACCAGACAACATGCGGTCTAAGGAACTCTCAATTGAGGTGAAGCAGAACATCCTGAGGCTGAAAAAAAAGAAAAAATCCATCAGAGAGATAGCAGACATGCTTGGAGTAGCAAAATCAACAGTCGGGTACATTCTGAGAAAAGAGGAATTGACTGGTGAGCTTGGGAACTCAAAAAGGCCTGGGCGTCCACGGATGACAACAGTGGTGGATGATCGCCGCATACTTTCTTTGGTGAAGAAGAACCCGTTCACAACATCAACTGAAGTCCAGAACACTCTCAGTGAAGTAGGTGTATCTGTCTCTAAGTCAACAGTAAAGAGAAGACTCCATGAAAGTAAATACAAAGGCTTCACATCTAGATGCAAACCATTCATCAATTCCAAAAATAGACAGGCCAGAGTTAAATTTGCTGAAAAATACCTCATGAAGCCAGCTCAGTTCTGGTAAAGTATTCTATGGACAGATGAGACAAAGATCAACCTGTACCAGAATGATGGGAAGAAAAAAGTTTGGAGAAGAAAGGGAACGGCACATGATCCAAGGCACACCACATCCTTTGTAAAACATGGTGGAGGCAACGTGATGGCATGGGCATGCATGGCTTTCAATGGCACTGGGTCACTTGTGTTTATTGATGACATAACAGCAGACAAGAGTAGCCGGATGAATACTGAAGTGTACCGGGATATACTTTCAGCCCAGATTCAGCCAAATGCCGCAAAGTTGATCGGACGGCGCTTCATAGTACAGATGGACAATGACCCCAAGCATACAGCCAAAGCTACCCAGGAGTTCATGAGTGCAAAAAAGTGGAAGATTCTGCAATAGCCAAGTCAATCATCAGATCTTAACCCAATTGAGCATGCATTTCACTTGCTCAAATCCAGACTTAAGATGGAAAGACCCACAAACAAGCAAGACCTGAAGGCTGCGGCTGTAAAGGCCTGGCAAAGCATTAAGAAGGAGGAAACCCAGCGTTTGGTGATGTCCATGGGTTCCAGACTTAAGGCAGTGATTGCCTCCAAAGGATTCGCAACAAAATATTGAAAATAAAAATATTTTGTTTGGGTTTGGTTTATTTATCCAATTACTTTTGACCTCCTAAAATGTGGAGTATTTGTAAAGAAATGTGTACAATTCCTACAATTTCTATCAGATATTTTTGTTCAAACCTTCAAATTAAACGTTACAATCTACACTTGAATTCTGTTGTAGAGATTTCATTTAAAATCCAATGTGGTGGCATGCAGAGCCCAACTCGCGAAAATTGTGTCAGTGTCCAAATATTTCTGGACCTAACTGTATATCCACTTATTTATATACATATTAACTGATTTCTATACATGTCTACTCATTTATATACATATCCATATGATTTAGGGTGCTTTCACACATCCGTTTTTTGCCGTCAGGAACAATCTGGCTTGTGCCTGATGCAACAGATTCGTTGCAGATTGTGGTAAAACTGATGCGATGGATCCGTTAAAAAATGGATCCGTTGTAGCAGTTTGTACCAAGAATCCAGCTGTGCCCGCAGGTAACCTGAGTGACATCACCACTGACAGCGCGACTCATTTCAGTTGCTCTGTGCAGGTCACAGAAAGCGGCGGTGTTCTACGGCCGCTCCTGTCAGCTTCCGATGTAGATGAGCGGAAAGCGTTGTGGGACCTCGTGTGGATTACGTCAGACCTTGAGGGTTATTTGGCGATTTTAATAAAGTGGTGGAAGAGGATTTTTTTTGTCTTTTATTTCAAATAAGGGATTTTTTGGTGTTTGTGTTTATTTACTTTCACTACAGTTTAGTGATGGACACCTGCCATCACTAAGCTAGGACTTAGTGGCAGCTATGGGCTGCCATTTTCTCCGTAGAGTCCCGGGACTGTCGCATCTAATGGATGCGGCATTTCCGGGCGGCTGCTGGCTGATATTTTTAGGCTGGGGGGCTCCCCATAACGTGGGGCTCCACATCCTGAAAATACCCACCCTCAGCCATGTGGCTTTACCTTGGATGGTATCAAAATTGGGGGGACCGCACGCCGTTTCTTTTTAATTATTTATTTATTTTACTGCAAGATTTAGACCCGCCCACCACGGCTTTGATTGGTTGCAGTGATACAGCTGTCACTTAGCGTGGGGGCTTGTCTGACTGCAACCAGTCATAGGCGCCCGTGGGCGGGGGAAGCAGTGAATACGAGGTGGAATAATGAGCGGCCGGCATTTTCAAAGCAGGAGAAGCCACGGGAGCTTTGTGACAGCTGTGCAGCGCCACGCCACACCGGTGATCGGTGATTGTTGAGTATGAGAGAGGGGGTGAGAGGGAGAGACTGACTGACCGACAGAGAGAGAGAGAGACCGACATCGACAGAGAGAGAGAGAGACCGACTGACAGACAGAGAGAGACCGACATCGACAGATAGAGAGAGACCAACAGACAGAGAGAGAGATCATTTCTAACCAGAAAGGAATTTACACATCTGAGCATGCTCAGTTAAAAAAACCAGATCCGTTGGTGGAATGCGTTTTTTTGCCGCATTACGACGGATTTCATTTTACAAGACGCCGCATGGCGCCAGATCCGATGCGGTGTGGTTTTTTGCCAGTGACAAAAAACGTTCCCTTGTGCGTCCTTTCTGGCAGCCGGACACAGAAATTTCGCCGGATCTGGCGCACGCCGGATGAAACGCAAGGGCATCAGGCACAATCCGGCGCTAATACAATTCAATGAGGAAAAAACGCATCCAGCACCGGATCCATTTTATCTGGTATTCGCCGGATTGTGCCTGACAGCAAAAACCGGATGTGTGAAAGCACCCTTACATACATAGCCATCTGATCTCTATAAGTCTCCATCTGATTTCTACACATATCCACTTATTTATATAAAAAAGACAAAAATTGGCAGGCAGCACTCCACAGATTTTTAAATTACTTGACCTTTATTGGTCACTTAGGTGCATAGTGACGTTTCGGTTCTCACTTGAACCTTCTTCTGACTTATTTATATACAATGATTTCTATACATATTCATCTGATTTATATCCACATCCACATCCGGGGGGCGTGGCCGGCTGCAGAGTGATGAGGAAGTGAAAATCCTCTGCTCTGTGTTTCACTCAGCAAAGCTACAAAATACAGCAACTTGGATGGACCTTAGCCTTTATTGAACGAAGGAGAGCACAAGAGGACTCCGTCTGGCTCATTTCAGTACCAAAATTACCTAAATCGGGCTCTCCTAGCCTGAGATATCACAGATTATAGCAGGCACTATCACAGCACAGAGGGACCGAGGAACAGTGGACACAACAAGCACTGGTGAGTGCATATAAACCTGGGCCAGGGGTGCACCGTTTATCACACTAGGCCTGATTCAGGGGATATAACTGTTAACACAGTGGGAGACATAACTGGGCTGAGCAGGAGCCTTTTCCTCACAGCTCCAGCCCTCCACCTCCACTTCTCTCAAGCTGGTGTCACACACAGCGACAACGACAACGACGTCGCTGCTACGTCACCATTTTCTGTGACGTTGCAGCGACGTCCCGTCGCTGTCGCTGTGTGTGACATCCAGCAACGACCTGGCCCCTGCTGTGAGGTCGCCGGTCGTTGCTGAATGTCCAGCTTCATTTTTTGGTCGTCGCTCTCCCGCTGTGAAGCACACATCGCTGTGTGTGACAGTGAGAGAGCGACGAAATGAAGCGAGCAGGGAGCAGGAGCCGGCGTCTGGCAGCTGCGGTAAACTGTAACCAGCGTAAACATCGGGTAACCAAGGGAAGACCTTTCCCTGGTTACCCGATATTTACCTTCGTTACCAGCCTCCGCTCTTGCTGCCAGCGCCGGCTCCTGCTCTGTGACATGTAGCTGCAGTACACATCGGGTTAATTAACCCGATGTGTACTGTACCTAGGAGAGCAAGGAGCCAGCGCTAAGCGGGGCTCCCTGCTCTCTGCACATGTAGCACAGCGACGTTATGATCGCTGCTGCGTCGCTGTGTTTGACAGCTAAGCAGCGATCATAACAGCGACTTACAAGGTCGCTGTTACGTCACCGAAAATGGTGACGTAACAGCGACGTCGTTGTCGCTGTCGCTTAGTGTGAACCCAGCTTCAGACTGCAAGGGACAGTCTCTGCAGCATTGCATATGCTAATTAACCCCTGTGGTGAAGTTGCTAATTCTTGCTGGAGCTGAACTTTAACAACAAATAAATCAACAAGCCACTAAGTGGTGAAGGCAGGGCTGCCCTGACTTTATGTCACCCTGTAAATAGGAGATTCTCCTATATAATAACCTATGCAGCTGCTTTTAAAACTTATTCTACTGCAAAGCAACCCTGTGCAGCATTCAGCCTGCAACTCACTGTATAATACCTTACTGTGACAAAGGTCTTGCTGACAACTATTTGTGAGATCAGCAAACCACCATAAACAAGGATTAATAACAGATTCAAGTTAAAAACAACTACCCAAGGAGAGCTGCTAGACCCCTAAACAGCTTGTCTATAGCCTATTCAACAACAAAGCCCTGACAAGTGCATATTCCTTACAAGATTAACAAATAACAGACATTTCTGCATATTCCCATAAGGTTGTAGTTAATCAGAGGTCTCAGCTACTGAACCGTCAAGACTAAAATAAACATTGCTAACAATAGTCAAATACTATAACTGTAATTATTTACACCAGCACAAAATGTCAAAACCTACTCCAACTACAAATACCAAAATGGAAAGAAGTACTCAAGAAACCAGACAGAACACTACTAAATACTCACAGAACCCATCTTCACAATCAAGCAGCAAATCTGCACCACAAAAGGAGAAAAATATGGTATCACTAGTCACTCAACTCCATGACACTGCAAGAAGCATTAGCTCTCCCAATGTGTCTCAACATATCAAGACAGACTCAGTTTCTGGCTATACAGACAGTGATTTTCCTGCTCTAAAAAGAGATTTAGAAGATAGCACAATGGACATCACATACCAAACTCAAAAAAGAAAGGAACCCGATTCGGACAGATCAAGGATAGCTAACCCCCATTCGGATGGCGAATATAAATCAGATTCAGAGTCATCCCCAACACAGAGCCCAGCAAAAAACAAGAGCAGAATGGAACATTCAGACGACAATAACGGCAATTCAATAAATCATGTCATCAACTTTGAAGATATTGCTTCGTCTGATAAAAACGCCTCTGAAAATTTTGTGAAAAGCGCAATGGCAACAATGTTCGAAAAATTTAATATTCTGTTTCAGAATCAAACCAAGATTTTGCAAGCCAGTATTGACTCTAACAACAACAGGTTCTCAGAGCATGAAGATAGAATAAAAAAATTAGAGGATAACAGCCACTCAGCAGACTTGGAGCAAGCAACAATCAAGAACGAAATCCGCCAATTAAGAGCCAAGGTTACGGATATGGAAGATCGAAATCGTAGAAACAATGTCAAGATAAGAGGCATCCCAGAATCCGTCCCCCCGAAAGGACTTTCCGAATTCTTGAAAAACATCATACGTGCTGTATTACCTTCTGTTGCAGAATCAGAACTTATTATCGACAGAATGCACAGACTCCCGAGACCCAGACATATTTCCGAGGAAACTCCAAGGGATACCATAGCAAGAATCCATTTTTTCCATATAAAGGAGGAGTTTATGCAAAAATTAAGAAAAATAAAAAATCTCCCTAAGCCCTTTGAGCTAATAAAAGTATTCACTGACCTCTCCAAAGAGACCAAGGCAATGCGCAAATCTTTCAATTTAACCACTAGCTTCTGCCGGGATAATGGAATCCAGTACAGATGGGGCTTTCCCACTAAATTATTGATCTCATTCAGAGGGAAAATAGTACCCATTACAATTCCTGAAGATGGCCACCGCTTTGTCAGCTCCCTTGAGGAACGAAAATCCCCTCACCCAGATCCACGACGTAGACCAACATAGACTTGGCCCTGAAAAATCCTTTGATTTATTTTGATGGGCCTGTTATTTTCTTCTCAAGAGATCTTGTGCTTTAAAAAGATAATACAAGATTATCTATTCATGTTATGGTTATAATGGAAAAGTTATACATGTCTTTCCCAATTTTCACATGATGAGTGACTCACGGTAACATAATTTGTTGTTTCATTTTATATAAAACCTTTTATTTTTCACAAAACTACAATTAGTACTTGGAGATAAAGTACTATATTAAAGTCTTTACAGCAATAGACTAGTGCCTCAAGAGGGAAGTGTCTGACAAAAAGGCATTCCCCGGAGATTTATTTGTTGGAACAATATTGTTTTCTTGTTTTTCTGTTATTTGAGTATCTTATAGGTAAAGACACTGAACGACAAGATACAGAATTAAGAACCCTTAAATTTTGAATAAAGTATCTGAAGTAAGATACTTTAGAAAATTACTGTTTACAGATATTTACAAATTGTAGCAGTTTTTAATAAGCGTTCGCATTGTACTAGTACTGGTATACAATACAGAAATGTATCTTTTATATTAGGTCAGCTAAAAACCTTGGTAACCCATTTCAACACTTAATGGATAACAGGTAAATATAATTAAACCCCAAAACAACTGTAACCCAAAATGGACATAAACATTCTATCCCTAAATGTTAAAGGTATGAACAGCCCTAATAGAAGATTCATGATTTGGAAGGAAATCAAAAATTTTAAAGCAAATATAATCTGTCTTCAAGAAACAAGATTGGCCAGAAACAATCACCCTAAATTTGAAAATAAGAATTATACTAATATTTTCAAAGCCCTTAATGAAAAAAAGAAAGCAGGAGTTATTACGATAATCAGTAACTCAACTAGGTTCTCCTTGATATCTGAAATACAAGACCCTGAAGGACGGTACCTTATCCTTATTGGTAAAATTAATGACCACCTATGCACTATCGTAAATGTATATGCCCCAAACAGTGGCCAGATTACTTTCCTTAATAATCTAATGGAAAAAATTCAGAAGCACAAACAAGGAGATCTCTTTTTAATAGGCGATTTTAACTTGATACCTGATATTAAGATGGACTCGACAGCAAATCCCAGACAACATCACCCATCATTATACAAATGGCTTCAAACTCATGAACTGTTGGACACCTTCAGATGTCTTAACACCACATCTAAGGAATATACCTTCTACTCATCAGCCCACAAAACCTTTTCTAGAATAGATTTACTTTTAACTGAATCCCTCTCAATCTCCAGAGTAACTAAAATAGAAATTAAGGACAAAACTTTCTCAGACAACTCTCCCTTATTCTGCACAATTAAAGTAGGCCCTCCAGACAGATTAAATTTCACCTGGAAAAATAACCCGGCAATTTTCCAACACCCAAACTTTCAACAAGAAATTGAAAAATCTTTAAAAAATTATTTCTCTGAAAACGCCTCTGAAACTATGAACCCTTTTTCAGTTTGGAATGCCAACAAGGTGGTGCAAAGAGGCATATTGATTCAAATTTCTTCAAGACTGAAAAAACAAAGGAATTCAGATCTGTCTAAAATACAAGAAAAAATAAAAGAAAAAGAAAGAGAACAGCAAAGACTACCCCAGCCCAGCCAACAAATACATGTCGATATTATAAAATTACGTATACAGCTGAGAGACTTACTTCTGGCTGACTATGATAAATATGTGAGAATATTAAATACAAACCATTATACATCAGTTAACAAACCAACTAAATATATGGCACGTAGAATTAAACAAAAAAGAATTAGGAATAGGATACACAAGATAAAACACCCAGATGGCCATTATTATACCCATCCAAAAGACATCGTAGAAGCATTTGCAAGTAATTTAAAAAAACTATATAACCTCAATTCCACTCCTTCTGACCAGAATGATAACCTCAACAAAATGAATAACTTCTTGGACAAAATCCATCTTCCTAAACTAAATGAGCATCAGCTAAATATTTTAAATCGTCCATTCACTGACTCTGAAATTTTACAAACAATTAAAAACCTAAAAATAAACAAGTCCCCAGGCCCAGATGGGTTTTCCAATGAATTTTACAAGACTTTTTCCCAATTACTTGTACCTCACCTCTGTAAAATTTTTAATCACGCAGCTTCCACCAGAGAATTCCCTGCAGAAATGCTCCAGGCAAATATAACCCTCATCCCTAAACCAAATAGTGACCCTGAATTAGTGACTAGTTATAGACCCATCTCTCTAATTAATACAGATGTAAACATTTATTAAAAAATATTAGCCGAAAGATTAAAAGAAATTCTCCCATCATTGATCCATCAAGACCAACTAGGATTTGTTAAAAATAGGCAAGCATCAGACGGTACTAGAAGATTACTAAACATTCTTGAATACGCTAAAAAATCTAGAACACCCACCCTACTTTTATCGCTTGACGCTCAGAAAGCATTTGATAGAGTGGGGTGGGAATTCTTGGAAAACACCCTGAAAAAATTTGGCTTTGACAACACATCCATTAACACCATCATGGCGCTATATTCCTGCCCCTCAGTCACAATTAAATCAGACAACCACTCTTCAAAAACATTTATGATAACCAATGGAACTCGTCAGGGATGTCCTTTATCACCGCTACTTTTTGCCCTGATTATGGAACCTTTGGCAGAATGTGTCAGGTCAAACGAAAAAATTAAAGGTATTTCCATAGGGAAAGAAAACTTTAAAATAAGTCTTTTTGCGGACGATGTAATTATGACTCTTAGCGACCCATTAAACTCCATCAATGAAATAAACAACATTTTGAAAGAATTCTCCATTGTTTCAAACTTTAAAATTAATGAGAAAAAGTCAAAAATGCTAGCTCTTAACCTCATCCCAACAGCACAAGAAAATCTTAGAAATAATGTTAATAATGAATGAGTTACAGACGCTATTGAATACTTAGGTATTACTTTCACAAAAGATATTAAAAGCACCTTAATCCTCAACATGAATAAACTCTTATCTCAGCTTGAAAAAGACTTTGCAACATACAACAAAACCGAAACGACATGGCTTGGTAGAATATTGGTAGCTAAGATGTTTATTCTACCCAAAATTTTATATACAATTAGATGTCTACCTATCATCATGCCAGACGAATTCCTAGTCAAATTGCAAAAATTGATCAACAAATATGTCTGGAATAATAGTAAAGCAAGGGTGGCCAAAAATACATTATTCAAAAATAAAATTAATGGAGGATACGGCCTTCCTAATATACAAGCATAATATTACTCAAATTTATTAAAACAAACCAACAATTGGTTATTAAAAAATGAAAATACTCCAACTTGGGTTAACTTGGAACTAATATTATCAGGAAATAATTCTTTCCGCTCTCCTTTACTGGAACAGTTACTAAGCTTTGGAGGACGAAAATCAAATACCTATGATAGCAGCACTATTAATGCTGCATTTACTTCCTGGGAAAAGATTTCAAGAATCTCCAAAGACAAAATAACTTTTGAAGTCTTTAAAAATATTGAGATAAAAAATATAGATTTGTCAAACAATACCGAGACAGTAGATAGATGGATCCAGTCAGGGATAAAATACATAAAAAATATATACGATGGTACAAACTTCACCTCATTCTTACAACTTAAACTACAAAACAATATACCAGATAAAGATCTTTACTTCTTCCTAGAAATAAGGAAAACCATCCGGAAACTTGTAGAACCCAAATGTAAAATAAACAAATTCATACTTAAATTGATAAACAACCCAAATAACAAACTAATATGGAGTCATAAGAACATCTATCATGCCTACAATTCTGAACTCCCCACAAGAAAAATGATACACATATCCAGTTGGGAAAAGGACTTGAAAGTAGAATTCACCCAAGACCAATGGGATAAAGCTCTTAAAAACACATACCTTTCCAATATCTGCGCTACATTACATGAAGCTTATTATAAGATTTATACCAGATGGTATTTCACTCCGGACAAAGTAGCTAAAATATTCCCAAGCCAAAAACCAACATGCTGGAGAGGTTGCGATACAAAAGGTGACATTGTTCATATTTTTTGGAGCTGTCCTAAAATCAGAAGCTTATGGCAGAAAGTGTCTAAAATAATAAATCTGATAATTCACTCAAAAATAAGTCTAACCCCACAATTAGCTCTCTTATCGATAGATTCGGATACAATAAACATAAAATACAGGGCCATCGTAATTCATATCCTTCTAGTTACCAAAATCGAATTGGCGGCACGTTGGAAATCCAATAAAATTCCAAATATTTACGATCTAATAGAAAAAATATCCCTTCATAAGTTCTATGAAGAGAAGCATGCCCTAATTAATAACTCTTGGAACAGATTTCATAAAAAATGGGACCCATGGACTGACTTTATTAACAACAATACATAAAATTTTAAATCTAATCTAGTTATAATTCTTGTATAAACGTAATACACTTTACTTATTTAATTAGTTTAACAAGAAAATTGTTTGTTTACATCTATCTCCTGACATATTATTTGAATATCATACTTTGTAAATACTTAATCCGACTGTATGTCATAGTTTTTACCAATGTTATTTGTTTGTTTCTCCTTTTGTATATGTCTACTGTATATTATTTGTTTGATATAGCATGAAGTAATGCTATACAGCACTTTGTTTTATTGTTTTTGTTAGAACTGTTTTATGTATAAACTTTGAAAACCTAATAAAAATTATTGAATCATATATACACATCCACTGATCTATATACATATCTGATTTATATATGTGACGCCACTGGACTATCAGGTCGTCGCAGGGTATTGCACAACCTATCCTCCCGTGCAGTATTCCACCTCCCTCTTGGTGCTGGGTCCCTATCCTAATGGTGTTGCCTCCAACAGCAAATCAAATCCTAGATACACCCTGCACCACACCCACCAGGCACACCAGTGGACGGCTTGAGTGGAATAGAGTCGCCCACCTGGGGGGTCAGGGAGGGGAGGTGAGGACTGTAGTGAGTCAGTAGTTAGTAGAAAAACAGTGAGGAGTGAGGAACCCCTCAAGCTATGAGGAGCTCAGAGGAGGTTGGTTGGGCGTAGTGGCTCCCAAGAGAAGCTGTCTAGGTTGCAGACGGTGGTCTGGACCTAGAGGAGTTGGACCCCCGGTCGCAGGGGATTGTGGCAAGGTGCTTGGACCTGTCGAGGAGGACGGCCAGCAGCCTAGCACTGTCACCGGTCCGGGACCAAAGGCACGACCGGGTACACGGACCCTAGGTCGGGGAGAAGCTTCAGGCAACCCGACAATTAACCTGAGGAGAACAAAGCCTTTATTATCTATTCCCACCCGCTCCAAAATTGGGGCATTAGTGCAACGAGGGGGATAGGACTATCCAACCCAAAACGGTCCAGAAAATCCCAAGCGTGAGCCCTGAGAGCAAGCTCCCACACTTAGCCACAGTGGGGAGCGGGGCCCGGCAAGTTTCAGACTACTGGGCCACTACGTTGAAGTTAAACTTAGTGCCAGGAGGCAGGTCACGGATCACCAGGCAACACTGTAGGGGACGGGACCCAGACAAGCTCCCCTCAGCGGCAGTGGTACCCAAAGACTTGGTTTACCTGGTTGTCAGCGTCTGCTTATGGACTGAGTGAGTACGAGAGTGACCCCTGCATCCCGCGGCATCCCACACCGAGTCCCGGGGCATCCCCCTACCCGTGGAGGGCTACGACACCTTGCTGCCCCACTTCATCACCCCGGGTACTCCCAACGGCAGCGGCGGTACTCCCAATTACCGTACACCACGGGTGGCGTCACAAACTATATCTAAATTCTAAATTCCCTCTTCATTTGAATTTCCGCACGACCCCGGGTCCGGAGACCCTCGAGCCACAGCGAACCCGGATCCGAGCAGCTCGGCTGCTTCCACGGGGGCGGCACACCTCAAATTCCTGGCGTCCCGAACAGGATACAAGCAGGACCCACTTACCTAGGTGATGTTCACCTTGAAAATCCAAACCGCGAGTCAAGAATCCCGTTTCCTGCCATCTTCCACCATCTTTGGCGACAAAACGCCGTCTTCTCGACCACAAGCCTGCGAAGCAGAAGACCCGCCCTTCATCCTGAGAGTCAGCCCGGAACCGGAAGTTCCCAGAGGGCCCCAGCGCAGCCATGAGTGGTGGGCGAAAACCAAGGGGGAACGCGAGAATGTCCGCGCCAGACGGTAGGAGCGTTGTGGCGCTACCTCCACCCGACCAGGGTAATCCGGTTGCGGCGGGCCCTGTTCTGGCCGCAGGAGCGGTGGCACCTGGGGCTCAGGCGGTCGCGCCCATCATGCCGATCACTTTACCTTACGTGCCTGGTGCCGCCTGGCTCCCACAGTATGATGGCCGACTTGATGCGCTACAGGGGTTCAAGCGAAAGATCTGCAACGTCCTTGACATGTACGCCCTGACCGGTCGGCAACGGGTGTCTGTGGTACTCGGTCAGCTGACAGGCGCTGCTGAATTGGAAGTAGAGACATGGACTGAGGAGGACCGGGTCTTGGTACCCGCCATATTTAAATGGCTGGGAGCTGCATTTGAGACCCGCGCCGAAACTGAGCTGAGGATAAGATTCTACAGCTGTAAACAGCTGTAAGCGCCCCCAAGACAGCATTAGAGATTATGCCCTGAGACTGCAAGCGGCATTACGGACTCTCAAACTGGTCAACGACAATGAGCCAGAGGGGAACAAGATACTTGTGGAGCAGTTCCTGCAGGGCCTGGGATCAGTGGAAGACCGTAAGCAGCTCCGGCTGTGGGCCCTGGAACATCCCACCTTAGACTTTGCTATCCTGAAGGAGCGAGCGATCAAAGCCCTGCAGCCCCCGGAGGCTCCTGACTCTCCACTCCCGTCCTGGCAAGCCGGCACCTCTCCGTTGCATGTAAAGCCCCCTGCCTTAGCACTGCTGGAGCCAACCCCTCCGGTAGTGCCCGTAGGCGGAACCAGAGATTTGTCTTCACAGGAACAACAGCTGAGTAGTGACGTCGCAAGGATCTTAGAGGCGATGCAACTCAAGTCAAAGGTCACCCCGTCAAGAAAGATCCAACTAGCTGACTGCCCGGAGGACGTCTCCTGGATGAGGAAAAGGACCCCGGCGTATAAAGGATGGAACAGCAACCGGTATGGACAACCTGTTTGTGTAAGTGTAACAAGTGTAACAAGGCCATTATGCACAGAGCTGTCCTTTAAACGGGCAACCCCTGGGGCCAAGGGCCAATCCCCAGGAATAATCTCTCAAGGCCCAGCAGACTGGCGAGAGCAGTATGTAGGGGGACAGCCCATCGTTTCTATCACCCTGGATGGGATCCCGACCTCTGCACTCCTTGATACCGGCTCCCAGGTAACAACTATTCCCTATGTACTGTAGAAGATGTTTTGGCTTGACGATGAACTCACCTCACCAGATGACAGCATTTCCATCTACGCGGTCAATGGGTTGCCAGTGACTCAGATGGGGTTCAAGGAGGTGACCATTAAGGTGGACCAGGTAGAGTTGGTGCGACAAGGACTCATACTCGCACAGAATGACCCCAGTGATCGGAGCCCTAAAATCATTTTAGGCACAAATGTTATTGATAATTGTATGGGGGAAGTGTTGTTTTTGCTTCAACAGCTATCTGAAACTGCAGGGGCAGGGCGGCAGAGAGTCCTGCAACGTGAAATCAGAGCTCTCCTGCAGCGGCAACAGGTAAATCTTTCCGGAGGTGAAATAGGTGGTGTACGGGTAATGGATGTGGCCCCACTTATAGTGCCCCCGCGGAGCGAGATAATGATATGATGCCGGGTGGCTGTATGCTCCCGTGGGCAGGATTACCAGGCGGTGGTTGAGCCCCTGCCTTCAGAGCATTGGCCCACAGTGTTAACGGCCAGAAGAGTAGTCGATGTCCGGAAGGGGAGGGTCCCGTACGAGTGTGGAATTGCGGGGAAGAGGAGATTACATTGCCCAGGTATGCCACCATTGCCAAGCTGTTTGTAGTAAACACAGATGCCATCCAGGCAGCAAGTTCCCCAAACCCCAGGGACTGTTAGAAAAGTGGTGCCAGGAGTTACACGTAGGCACCGACTCTACACCTGCACACCACAAACAAGGGGTCTACAGGGTTGTACAAGAGTACAAGCAGGTCTTTAGTAAGCATCCACTGGATTTTGGGTGGATAAGGGAAGTACAACATCACATACCCACAGGAGCTCACCCACCTAGCAAAGAAAGGTATAGGCCCATACCACCTGCCCATTATCAGTGTGCTAAGGATATGATCAGAAGCATGAAGAAAGCCAGGATAATCCGTGATAGTGGCAGCCCCTGGGCAGCCCCTCTGGTACTGGTGATGAAGAAGAATGGCACTATGAGGATGTGTGTGGATTACAGACAAATCAATAAGATCACACATAAAGATGCCTACCCTTTACCCCGCATTGAGGAATCGTTGGCTGCTCTAAAGTCTGCTACTTATTTCTCTACTCTTGATCTCACTAGCGGATACTGGCAAGTAGCTGTTGTTGAATAAGACCGTGAGAAGACCGTGTTTGCTACCCCGATGGGACTGTGTGAATTCAATAGCATGCCATTCGGGCTGTGCAATGCACCGGGGATGTTCCAAAGGCTCATGGAGTGCTGCTTGGGCCACTGTAATTTTCAAACTGTCCTGCTGTACTTGGACGACGTCATCATGTACTCTAAGACGTACGAGGCGCATCTGGAACTCCTGGCGGAGGTATTTGAGGCACTATCCAAGTACGGGATGAAGCTCAAACCATCCAAGTGTCATCTACTGAAATCTAAGGTGCAGTACCTGGGACATGTCAGCGCTGAGGATGTGGTACCGGATCCTGAGAAGATCACCGCCATCCAGAACTGGCCAAGGCCCAACACTGTCAGGGAAGTGCGGCAGTTCCTGGGCCTGATGGGGTACTACCAGGGGTGGGATTCAAATTTTTAACAACAGGTTCTCTGTAAACCACGCCCAGTGGAAAACCACACCCATTAAGTAACCACACCCATTTTGTTAGCCACACCCATTTTCACACACTTTCCTCAACCAAAAAACACAAGTAATTTAAAGTAAAATCTCCTTCCCCTCCTATACAGTCACTCTCCTGGCCAGCACCAGTTGTTCCAGTCACTGTCAGTCATATTGTATTAAATGTTTTTTCTACAGTTTTTAAAAATTATTACTAAAGGAGCCCTGCTAAAATTGGAACGGACGACCTTCCCCATACAGATCCCATCCCATTATGGCCTCTTTCCCCTGCAGATCCCATCCCATTATGGCCTCTTTCCCCTGCAGATACCATCCCATTATGGCCTCTTTACCCCTACAGATCCCATCCCATCATGGCCTCTTTCCCCCTGCAGATCCCATCCCATCATGGCCTCTTTCCCCCTGCAGATCCCATCCCATTATGGCCTCTTTTCCCCTGCAGATCCCATATGCTCCTTTTCTCCTGCAGATCCCATCCCATATGCTCCTTTTCCCCTACAGATCCCGTCCCATATGCTCATTCTCCCCTACAGATCCCGTCCCATATGCTCATTCTCCCCTGCAGATCCCGTCTCATATGCTCCTTCTCCCCTGCAGATCCCGTCCCATATGCTCCTTCTCCCCTGTAGATCCCGTCCCATATGCTCCTTCTTCCCTGCAGATCCCCTCCCATATGCTCCTTCTCCCCTGCAGATCCCGTCCCATATGCTCCTTCTCCCCTGCAGATCCCGTCCCATATGCTCCTTCTCCCCTACAGATCCCGTCCCATATGCTCATTCTCCCCTGCAGATCCCGTCTCATATGCTCATTCTCCCCTGCAGATCCCGTCCCATATGCTCCTTCTCCCCTGGAGATCCCGTCCCATATGCTCCTTCTCCCCTGCAGATCCCCTCCCATATGCTCCTTCTCCCCTGCAGATCCCGTCCCATATGCTCCTTCTCCCCTGCAGATCCCGTCCCATATGCTCCTTCTCCCCTGCAGATCCCCTCCCATATGCTCCTTCTCCCCTGCAGATCCCGTCCCATATGCTCCTTCTCCCCTGCAGATCCCGTCCCATATGCTCCTTCTCCCCTGCAGATCCCGTCCCATATGCTCCTTCTCCCCTGCAGATCTCCTCCCATATGCTCCTTCTCCCCTGCAGATCCCGTCCCATATGCTCCTTCTCCCCTGCAGATCCCGTCCCATATGCTCCTTCTCCCCTTCAGATCCCGTCCATATGCTCCTTCTCCCCTGCAGATGCCATCCCATATGCTCCTTCTCCCCTGCAGATCCCATCCCATATGCTTCTTCTCCCCTGCAGATCCCATCCCATATGCTCCTTCTCCCCTGCAGATCTCATCCCATATGCTCCTTCTCCCCTGCAGATCCCATCCCATATGCTCCTTCTCCCCTGCAGATCCCGTCCCATATGCTCCTTCTCCCCTGCAGATCCCATCCCATATGCTCCTTCTCCCCTGCAGATCCTGTCCCATATGGCCCCTCTCCCCATATAGTTCCCATCTTAATGCGGCTCCTCTTCCTGCTCCCCTGTATCTTCGGCTCTGAGCGCTTACCTGCTCCAAGCACCAGCAGGCTTTCCTCTGTCTTCCATCCTCCGCGGCACTCTGCACACACTGACGCTGACAGACGGCAGGAGGAGGAGCGACCTCCCCACGCTGCCGTGACATCTGCAGCGTCAGCGCGTCTCTGCACGCCGGGTCAGGGAGCCGACAGGCTCCACTGAACCTGGAAGTGTGGCGCGGAGGTACGGGGATTCATTTGTGCTAGTGCCTTAAAGAGACACTAACACAAATGAATGCAGGGAACCGGATCGCCGCATCTGTTTCTTGCCGGTTCTGGGAACCGGCTGCTATTTTAACAACCGGTTCTCCAGAACCGGACAGAACTGGCTGAATCCCACCTCTGGGTACTACCGAAGGTTTGTCAAGGGTTACACTCAGATGGCGGCCCCCTTACAAGACCTCCTGGTGGGACAACCCGTGCATGGCAAGGCCTCTGGCCCTCTGTTCAAGTGGGGTAAGGAACAGGAAGATTCCTTTGAGCAGATGAAGTCAGTCCTGACGGGAGATGAGATCCATGCATATCCCGACTACGGTCTCCCGTTTATACTGTATACTTATGCTAGCAATGTAGGACTGGGAGCAGTCCTGTCACAAGTGCAAAAAGGCAAAGAAAAGGTAAGCACCTACGCCAGCTGGAAGCTGAGGCCCACCGAAAGGAACCCAGAGAACTATAGTTCTTTCAAGCTGGAGGTCCTGGCACTTGTATGGGCCGTGACGGAGAGGTTTAAGCACTACCTTGCTGCCACGAAGTTTACTGTGTACACGGATAATAATCCACTGACCCATCTGGACACGGCGAAGCTTTAAGCATTGGAACAACGCTGGGTTGCCAGGTTGGCAAACTATGATTTCATCATAAAATACAGGGCTGGCCGCAAGAACACTAATGCAGATGCCCTGTCCAGGATGCCCCATTTGTCTGACAATGGGAGGGATGAGGATGACCTGGAGGAAATTGTATTGCCTATTTTCACCGACCCGCTCACATAGAACGGTCTTGGCCCTGGAGCCATCAGCAAGAAGCAGTCTTTGATCCATTGCCCCATCACGATTGGCAAGAGGCCCATGATGGTGACCCTGCAATCAGGCTGGTTAAAGCATTGCTAGCCCGGGCTGGTTCCCACCTCGAGCCGGGCGCCCCAGCAGAAGCAAAGAAGTTGTGGCAGGACAGGAGTCGGCATATCACCGAGGCAAATTGTGCAGGAGTCTAACCAATCCCAAGACACATGAAAGAATCTGCCAGATCGTAATACCCTAAGCGTATATCTCGGTGGTCCTGGAAATGTACCACGATGGAGCAGGGCACTTTGGATGGAAGAAGTTGGAGATGTTGCTGAGAAGTCACTTCTACTGGATAGGGATGAGAGATTCCATAGAAGCCTGGTGTAGAAACTGCGGTCCCTGCGCCTTGAGGAGGCAAGATGGCACCAGTCAGCGACCACCACTCCAACCGATAATCACTAAGCAGCCCCTGGAGATTGTAGCTTTGGATCACGTCAAGCTAACCCCCAGCAGAAGTGGTTACACTTATGCACTCACGATGGTAGACCACTACTCTCGATTCCTGGTGGTGGTACCCATAAAGGATTTAACTGCCAGCACAGCGGCGAAGGCATTCCAAGTGCACTTCTGCAGGCCGCATGGATATCCAGATCAAGTCCTCAGGGATCAAGGTCCGGCCTTTGAGGCTGAAATCTTCCAGGAATTCTGTAGTCTGTACGGGTGCAAGAAGATACGCACTGCACCTTATCATGCGTAGGCGAATGGGATGTGCGAGAAGATTAACCATTTGGTGATCAATCTGCTGAAGACTCATCCACTTGAGGAGCAGAACCAGTGGCCTGAAAAACTGCCAGACCTTGTGGATATCTACAACATTATTCCTGTGGGATCCACCAAGTGTACACCCACTTACCTGATGAGAGCCAGACCTGGAAGAACCCCAGTGGACAAAGAGATGGAGGTCGAATTGCCTGAAGCCTACTTGCACGAGGCGGATTGGGACGCATGTCACCAGATCAAGTATAAGTAGATTCAAAAGTGTTACATAGTTACATAGTTACTAAGGTTGAAAAAAAGACCTAGGTCCATCTAGTTCAACCTTCCTCCACCAGTTCTACATTTGGTCACAAAGTCATTTATAACCAACAATGTTGTGTGTACTGAGGAAATCATCCAGCCCTTTTTTGAAAGCTGTTATAGTATCTGCCATTACTACCTCATGTGGTAGGGCATTCCACAGTCTGACTGCTCTAACTGTAAAGAACCCTTTCCTATTTAGCTGTCGGAATCGCTTTTCTTCCACTCGCAGTGAATTCCCCCTGGTCCTTAGTATTGTCTTCGGAAGAAATAAGTCATGTGCCAGTCCTTTATATTGACCACACATGTATTTATACATATAAATGAGATCTCCTCTGAGACGTCTTTTTTCTAAGCTAAACATATCTAACTTTTTCAACCTGTCATCATATGGGAGGCCCTCCATTCCTTGTAGTAGTCTAGTTGCCCGCCTTTGAACTGACTCTAACTTCTGAATGTCCTTTTTAAAATGTGGAGCCCAAAACTGAATCCCATATTCCAGATGTGGCCTTACAAGTGATTTATAGAGGGGTAACAATACGTTGGGATCACGGGATCTAATCTCTCTTTTTATACACCCTAGAATCTTGTTTTCTTTTGCAGCTGCTGCTTGACATTGAGTGCTGCTGCTCAGCTTATTTGTAATGAGAATACCCAAGTCCTTCTCCTGTTCTGTAGTCCCGAGTTTACTTCCATTTAATGTATACGCAGTTATAGGATTACTCCGTCCTAGGTGCATTACTTTACATTTATCAACATTAAATCTCATTTGCCAAGTATCTGCCCATTCTGACATCTTATCCAGATCTTTTTGTAATATTTTACTATCAAGGTCAGTTTTTAATATCCTACATAGTTTGGTGTCATCAGCAAAGACTGACACTTTACTATCAATCCCATCCACAAGGTCATTAATAAAGAAATTAAAAAGAATTGGTCCTAGCACAGATCCCTGCAGCACCCCACTGCTGACTATGGCCCATTTAGAGTATGTTCCATTTATGACTACTCTTTGTTTCCTATCTTTTAGCCAATTCCTTACCCAGTTGCATATAGTTTCCCCTAGTCCTTGCTTCTGGAGCTTTAGTATAAGTCTATTATGTGGTACAGTATCAAATGCCTTTGCAAAGTCCAAATAAATCACATCAGCTGCATTACCAATATCCATGTTTGCACTTACCCCCTCATAGAACCCCAACAGGTTGGTTAGACACGATTTATCTTTCATGAATCCATGCTGTCTGTCAGTTATTATATTATTTTCTGCAACATATTTTTGCATGTCATCCCTTAAAATGCCCTCAAAAACTTTGCATACTACTGATGTCAGGCTTACTGGACGGTAGTTGCCTGGATCTACCCTCTTACCTTTCTTAAATATCGGTACCACATCAGCAATCCTCCAATCCTGAGGCACCAACCCTGTTACAAGCGAGTCTAAAAAGATAAGATACAGCGGTCTGTCAATTACGGAGCTCAATTCCCTCAATATTCGTGGATGAATGCCATCTGGCCCTGGGGATTTGTCAATGTATAATTTACTCAGACGTAGGCGTACTTCTTCTTGTGTTAAATTAATTATATCGGGTGGTAAACTTTCATTTTTCACTTGTTGAATGATGCCTGGTACAGTCAGTTCCTTGGTGAACACAGAAGAGAAATGTGTTGAAGAGAATTTGAATCGGAATAGAGAAAGGCAAGAGAGAAACTTTAACAAACAGGCAAAAGCAATCCCTTTCTCACCAGGTGAGGTGGTACTAAAGAGGAAGAGGAAGCTGCACAAATTGGACCATCAATGGGAAAAGGAGCCTTATGTGGTGCAACCATCCAACTTCGACAACCAAAAGACTTGCCTTATCAGCAAGGATCAAGGAAGAACCAAGGCTACCGTCTCCCGAGACCACCTGAAGAAATGTCCAGAGCCCTTAAGAGTTGCAGATGAACCCCAGCGCCAACCTCAAGTAGTGGAAAGAAAGAAGAGGATGATCCGTACCATCCTAGGTGACTTTCCAGAAGATTGGCCTATGCATAATGGAGCAGTGATAGTCCCTGTATTAACATTCCCACAACCTGTGGAAGAACCAGAACAGGAAAGGCTTACTGACACTGCACCCACTCCAGCACCTAGAGTAGCACCTATACCCTTACCACGCACACGCATGCCACTGAGAGTGAGGGACCTGTAGGAAGCATTGCCATATCACAGGAGGAGGAAGAGGGTCCAGCATTGAGAAGGTCGACCCGGGTTAATTTTGGTCAGCCCCCACTGAGGTATAGGGAAGAGTGTTAGGCGGACTTTACACGCTGCGACATTGCTAGCAATTGCTAGTGATGTCGAGCGCGATAGTGTGGCGCCCTGGACAAGCCAGGACGTCACAGGTACTAGAACAACACACCCCACACCCCGGTTGGGCACATCAGTCACACACACAAATCCTTGTTGCCTCCCTCCAGGGGCTGATGTCCACACCCTGCACCTCACCAAACCCCGCCATCCACCTTACAGTCACCATCACCGGTCCCCGGGACCACCAAAATCCCCTACCCACGGAGGGGAGAGAAACATCTCGGCTGCTCCCTGTCATCACTCCCGGGATCCCCGTCCAGAGCAGCGGTGGTGCCCCCAACCTCACCACAAACCGTGGGTGGCGTCACGGACTAAATCCCCAAACCAAGCCACCCCTTTCACTCACGGGCGAGGAGCGCCGCTCGAGGCCCCGGATCCGGCCCACCGCTCGAGCCACCGAGCAGCAGCAGCAGCGCCGGACCCGAGCGTGGTGAGCGCAGCGCCCCCCCCGCCCGCGACAATAGCACCCGCCCCCGTCGTACATGCAATATCTGGTGCTTGCTGCCGTAGCGAACATTATTGCTACGGCAGCTTCACACGCACATACCTGGTCGGCAACGTCGCTTTGACTGCCGAACAATCCCTCCTTCAAGGGGGAGGTGCATTCGTCGTCACAGCAACGTCACCGAGACGTCACTAAACGGCCGGCCAATAGAAGCGGAGGGGCGGAGATGAGCGGGACATAACATCCCGCCCACCTTCTCCCTTCCGCATTGCTGGTGGACGCAGGTAAGGAGATGTTTGTCGTTCCTGCGGTTTTACACACAGCGATGTGTAGTGCTGCAGGAGCGACAAACAACATCGTACCTGCAGCATCGACATTATGGAAATGAACGACGTGACACAGATGAGCGATTTTGTAAGTTTTTGCGCTCGTTCATCGTCGCACCTAGGATTTACACATTGCGAGGTCGCTACCGGCGCCGGATGTGCGTCACTAACGACGTGACCCCGACGATATATCGGTAGCGATGTCGTAACGTGTAAAGCCCGCCTTAGAGGAACCTTGCTATTTAAAGTTAGGAATGTTAAGAAAAATCTGTGTTTTCCTTTATTATTTTCCATAGTTTGTTATTTTTCTTGAGTAATAATAAATAGTGGTGTTTAAAAAAGAAAAAAATGCTGAATAATCATACCTGGTTTAATCAACAGAGAATCTCACCAGATTAAGAAAAAGTTTATATAATGTTTGCACTAAGTGCATGGACTCCGGTTTTTATATATGTATTTTAGTAGTAAAAATAGACCATGGCCATGGGACTGGTTGTGGCCAGCACGGACTTGTGCTCAATGTAAATAGTTGCACCTCCTGTGCATACCAGAGTTGTCTTTTCAACACCCGGGACCTTAACCTGGTCACGGACCCACAAATAAGAAAATAGGGGGGAAGCCAGCACTGCTTATGAGTGGGATGCAATTATGACGAGATAAAAAGTGTAACATTCACAAATTCATTCCTACTGTATCAATTCAATGAGATTTTTAGCAAATAATTGATCAATGATTTGAGCCCCCCTGCCCCGTCACGGCAAATCTCTATAAGGGGGGTCCCTACACTACAGTATATAATATACATGTGTACCATGTGGTCTCGTGTGATGTGCAGGACCATATAGGAACACCACCTACCTGAGAAGTGTCAGAACCGCTCCCATGCTGCAAGGGCTGACAACTGCGAGTAGAGAGGCAGTCCAGGTGCCTGCCACTAGCACAATGTCTGAACTAGCCCCCACAGTGTCAGACCTGCAGACATGGATGAAGGGCGGAACAGCCCCAGGCAGGTGGTGCTTAAGTATTAATGCCTATGGAACAGGGGGCGGTGGCTGTGTGTGAACAGGCACCAACATGCATTTTAATGGCGACAGGAGGAATTTGCAAACCACACTGGGCGTGCACGGCATAGTGGTGGTCAACCACTTGACCAGTAAACGAGAAAATAGGGGGGAAGCCAGCACTGCTTATGAGTGGGATGCAATTATGACGAGATAAAAAGTGTAACATTCACAAATTTACAGTAGGAATGCATTTTGGTGCCTGTTCACACACAGCCACCGCCCCCTGTTCCATAGGCATTAATACTTAAGCACCACCTGCCTGGGGCTGTTCCGCCCTTCATCCATGTCTGCAGGTCTGACACTGTGGGGGCTAGTTCAGACATTGTGCTAGTGGCACGCACCTGGACTGCCTCTCTACTCGCAGTTGTCAGCCCTTGCAGCATGGGAGCGGTTCTGACACTTCTCAGGTAGGTGGTGTTCCTATATGGTCCTGCACATCACACGAGACCACATGGTACACATGTATATTATATACTGTAGTGTAGGGACCCCCCTTATAGAGATTTGCCGTGACGGGGCAGGGGGGCTCAAATCATTGATCAATTATTTGCTAAAAATCTCATTGAATTGATACAGTAGGAATGAATTTGTGAATGTTACACTTTTTATCTCGTCATAATTGCATCCCACTCATAAGCAGTGCTGGCTTCCCCCCTATTTTCTCGGACCCACAAATAGGAATGCAGCGGGTCAGGTTGTTTGGGTGGCGGGTTCATAGGATCCGGGACGTTGGGACTGGACTGTCGCAGGAAGAGACTGCAACGGAGCAGGTTGAGCCTCCGCTACTAGCATAACCGGTAGCATTCCGTGATAAAAGGTGAACTCCAAAAGTTTAAAGTAACGTTTAAGTAATGTGCCTCCCTAATGTGGGATGTAAACTGTAAATAAAATGTTATCCCTTTTTTCCCTTTTAGTTGCAAAAATAAACCTCTGTATGTCCTGTAGCTCGAGAACGAGCTACGTTTAAGCAAGGGGGAATGTGACGCCCCTGGACTATCAGGTCGTCACAGGGTATTGCACAACCTATCCTCCCGTGCAGTATTCCACCTCCCTCCTGGTTCGGGGTCCCTATCCTAATGGTGTTCCCTCCAACAGCAAATCAAATCTTAGATACACCCTGCACCACACCCACCAGGCACACCAGTGGACGGCTTGAGTGGAATAGAGTCGCCCACCTGGGGGGGTCAGGGAGGGGAGGAGTGTAGTGAGTCAGTAGTTAGTAGAGAGTCAGTGAGGAGTGATGAACCCCTCGAGCTGTGAGGAGCTCAGAGGAGGTTGGGAGTTGTGGCTCCCAAGAGAAGCTGTCTAGGTTGCAGACGGTGGTCTGGACCTAGAGGAGTTGGACCCCCGGTTGCAGGGGATTGTGACAAGTTGCCTGGACCTGTCGAGGAGGACGGCCAGCAGCCTAGCACTGTCACCGGTCCGGGACCGAAGGCATGATGGGGTACATGGATCCTAGGTCGGGGAGACGCTTCAGGCAACCCGACAATTCACCTGAGGAGAACAAAGCCTTTTGGATCTGTTCCCACCCGCTCCAGAATCGGGGCATTAGTGAAACGAGGGGGATAGGACTTTCCAACCCAAAACGGTCCAGAAAATCCCAAGCGTGAGCCCTGAGAGCAAGCTCCCACACTTAGCCATAGTAGGGATTGGGGCCCAGCAAGTTTCAGACTACTGGACCACCACGTTGAAGTTAAACTTAGTGCCAGGAGGCAGGTCACGGATTACCAGGCAACACTATAGGGGACGGGACCCGGACGAACTCCCCTCAGCGGCAGCGGTACCCAGAGACTTGGTTTACCTGGTTGTCAGCGTCTGCTTATGGACTGAGTGAGTACGAGAGTGACCCCTGCATCCCGCGGCATCCCACACCGAGTCCCGGGGCATCCCGCTACCCGTGGAGGGCTACGACACCTTGCGGCGCCATTTCATCACCCCGGGTACTCCCAACGGCAGCAGTGGTACTCCCAATTACCGTACACCACGGGTGGCGTCACGAACTATATCTAAATTCTCTGTACATACTCCCCCTTCATTTGAGTTGCCGCACGACCCTGAGTCCGGAGACCCTCGAGCCACAGCGAACCCGGATCCGAGCAGCTCGGCTGCATCCTCAGGGGCGGCACATATACATATCTTCTACTCATTTATATACATAGCCATCTGATTTCTATAAATGTCTGTCTGATTTCTATACATATCCACTTATTTCTATACATATACACTGATTTCTATACATATCCATCTGATTTCTATACATATCAATTATTTATATACATATCCAATTATTTATATACATAATAACTGATTTACATACATATCATCTCATCTATATACATATACATCTGATTTATATACATATCTACTGATCTATATACACATTATCTGATTTATATACATATCCATCTGATTTAGATACATAGCCATCTGATTTCTATATATATCCATGTAGCTGGATGGATAGAAGAAATGTCAATAATAGCATTAGAGACTGTGTTGCCATGACACCCGGCCCCCGCCGCTGAGCAGGAAGAGGCGGGCCATCTTCAGGCTTTGGAGCGCTGACTTTAACCCCATAATCACCAAGTGTTTATGGCACAGAGAGAGGGAGAAGAAGCTGAGAATGGGCAGAAGCCGCCAGCGCTGTTAGTTGTGAGTATTCTGCCCACATGCTACCACACAGCGAGGTGGTCGGAGACCGGCTGTGGGCACGGAGCGGCTCGTGAGCCATCTCACAGGTGTCCTGGAGGAAGTGGTGCCCACTATGGCAGCGGCATATGGCGGGGCGGCGGTGATGCCAGTGGTGATCCTTCCTGCACCATCTGGCACCATGTTGTACAATGGAGGCTGTGATGTAATGGTGGCTTGCATGTTTAGCTCTCCAGATGCCCCTCCGCTGGGCACGGTTGCAGTGTTCCTATCATACTTTGCCATTATGCCTCATGATACCTGTCTCTTCTCGTTTTCCACCAGCTCCACCTAGTACGTGGGTGGTCAGCAGCTGTGCTCCCTGCAGATATGTTCTGTACCACTGCCCTGATCCCCCAGTGACCTTCTAGGTGGACAGGGTTCTGGTATGTGACCACCCACTGCGCTTTCTTTCTTAAACCCGTCTATTGAAGACCTGCAGGAATACTTGGGTTCATCCCCCGACTTATCATATGTTGGGGTCCTCCATGCACCCATGTTGTACGCTGTGTCTTCATGAAGTAACGAGACGGATATGCTGGGAGATTTCCACCACTAATTTGTGGGAAATCCACTGGTGTACTGTCCCAGCAGCCTGTTGGAAGTCTATTCACTCTCTGCTGAGATCAGCCCACTGTGAAAGTATCCTTATTGTGTCCTTTATAGTACAGAGTAATGAATACAGAATCTGCACTCCCATTCACTTCTATGGAGCTAGAGGCCATTACTGCCATCGGAGTTATGTAAGACAAAGCATGGAGCCATGTTGTAGGGAACCATATGGCGGCATAACAGGGTTAGTTGTGCTGTGTATCTCTTTTGCAGTAAACTGAGATTAGAGATTACGTAGATTTAATAAAACCCCTTGTGACTTGCCTTAGGGTATTTGCCCACGATCAGAACTCACTGCGTTCAGAACGTAGCGGGTCCTGACCTGCAGGCCCTCGAGTCTCCTCCACAGGAGAAAGCAGGAGACCGCAGCTGCTCGTACCCACGATCAGGGTTCAGTGCGCTGCGGTCTCTCGCTTGTGTTCTCACTCCCTTAGGCCCCCTTCACACATCCATGTCTCCGGCACGTGTTTGGTCCGTTTCCTCACGTGCCGGAGACACGGGCACACGTAGACCCAATAAAATCAATGGGTCTGCCCACACGTATGTGTTTTGCCATGGACCGTGTGTATGTGTGGAGCATACGTGTGCCCGTATGTTCCACACATAGACATGTCAGTTTTTCTCCGGCATCACGGGTGTCACACGGACCGCACACATGTGTTCCGTGTTACACGCACTGAAGAAAACACACGTGTCTGTGAAAAAAAAAAAAGAATTTCTATACTCACCTTCTCCAGCACTGCTGCCTCTGCCACTGCTGGCACTTGCTTCCGACCCCCGCTCATTATGATCATTGCATATTCACTCCACTGAAGGCTGGAAGTAGCAGCAGCGGGGAGTCGGCAGGACCGGAGAGCGAAGAGCAGCACCACGGACAGCGACACCAGGGACAGGTGAGCAGAAAGTTCCCGTTGTGTTATCACGGTTAACACACGTGTGCCATTAACACAACACGGAGGGCAATACGCACCTTTGACACATCTGTGAAAAATGTGCGTGATTTTCACGGACGTGTGAAGGGGGCCTTAGGCTGCGTGCTACGATCAGTGTTTGCAGCGTTTTGGATGTAGTGTGTTTTCGCTGCGTCCAAAACCCTGCGGTGTACAGTACATGCATAGTGGAGGGATTCCTAGAAATCCCGTGCCCACTGTGCTTGTTTTTTTCCGCAGCAAACACTGACCTGCGGTGCAGCTTTCCAGACCGCAGCATGTCTATTGTTTGCTGCGGATTTGCATGCGTTCTCTGTAGGGAGAACACAAGTGAGAGACTGCAGCGCACTGAACCCTGATCGTGGGTACAAGTAGCTGCGGTCTCCTACGGAGGAGAGTCGCAGACCCGCAGGTCGGGACCCGCTACATCCAGGACGCAGCGAGCCCTGATCGTGGGCACACAGAAGTTTTGTTTCTTGAGCAAAAAATGTACCTCTGGCCGAAAAAAAACGCATGCGTTTTTGCTGCATTTTTGGTGCGTATTTGCCAGAATTTTTGTCCCTGTGTTTTTTTAACATTGTCAATGGCAAAACCCAGGGAAAAATGCAGAAAAGAAGTGACATGCTGTTTCTTTTTTCTGCAACCAAAACCGCAGGCAAAAAAGAAGCAACGTGCGGCCAGCCTTTCTGAAATGTTAGACTTTGCTGGGGAAGGACTGCATGCAGTTGAGGACCACAAACTGCACCCAAAAACGGGGCAAAAACGCTGTGAAAACGTAGCAAAAAACGCACTGTGCGCATAGGGCCTTTATCTCTACGTTTTGAAGGTGTCTTTCACATTTACTGTGTGTGCGCGATCCATTGTGTATTTCTTCTTTATTTTAAATCAAAAAGCACACGGACACATTACGCTATGGATCTTTTATGTATTTTTTTCTTTTTGTAGACCGAAGTTCTGCTGAAAACACTCCAGAATGTCACACTTCATTCTAATGAGTGGGTCCACTGTTCAGACTGCCCGAATAGATAAGTGGCCACTCTTTATGTTCCGCAAGCATTTCTGTTTTTCATCTTTTTATGTCTTTATTTTAATCTGCCAGAGATCAGTTCCGGAATTGCTCCTTCTCTCCGGAGTCTTTTAAATCTTTTTTTATTTTCCTGAGTGTTTTTTCTTGATGAGTTTTTTTTTTTTTTTACTTTTAGGGGATTTTTTTCTAACTTGTTACTGACGTTTGCTGAACATTTCTTTTTAAATCTATTAAACAGAAAAAAATACTGCATATACAGAGAGTGAAATAAGTATTGAACACCTCACCCATTTTCTAAGTAAATGTATTTCTAAAGGCGCTATTGACATGAAATTCTCACAAGATATCGGTAACAACCCATCCAATCCCCAAAGGCAAATTAATCAACCCATAAATGTCCATAAATTAATTTATGTGTAATAATGAGAAATAGCACAGGGAAAAAGTATTGAACACACTGACTGAAATTTAATTAAAGGAAACCTGTCACCATATTTGTACCCTATAAGATGAGGCCACCATCAGTCAGCCCTTATATATCGTATTTTTCGGATTATAAGACGCACTTTCCTCCCACAAATTTGGGAGGAAAGTGAGGGGTACGTCATATAATCTGAATGTTGCTTACTGGGGGGGTGGAAAGGGATCACAAGAGACCTGGGGAATGCTGCGGCGGCTGTGCAGGGGCTGCAGTGGCTGGGCTGGTGCGGGGTCTGCGGCGACTGGTGCTGGGACAGCTGTGCAGTATCAGCAGCTGCTGTGCGGGGTCTCTGGCGGCTGCAGCAGCTTTACGGGGTCTGCACGTTGTCTCCAGTGGCTGGTGCTGGAACTGCTGTGCAGGGTCTCCAGCGGCTTTACTGGCGCTGCGGGTCGGGCAATGAGGACTTCAAATAATGCCGCCCCGGAGTTGGCGCATGCGCAGCTGGAGCTCTTGGCTCTCATCTGCGCAGGCCTCCAGCCTATTGATCTCCCTCCAGCCGACTTCAGGAAAATGGCGCCCGGAGGTGGCGTTTGCACAGATGAGCTCTCGGCTTCTCGGACGCCATTTCTTTGAAGCACTCACCATCTGCAGCCGCAGCAGCAGCTGCCGCAGCCGGAGCCCAAGCACAGCTACCCTAGCAAGGTAGAACCATCCTCTTCCGCAGCTCGAGCCCCATCCTCCGCCGCCGCAGCCCGAGCCCAAGCACAGCTGCCCCAGCATGGCAGAACCAGCCGCTGCTGCAGCCCAAGCCCCATCCTCTGCACCAGCCGCAGCCCGAGCCCCAGTCTCCGCCCCAGTCTCTGCCACAGCACTAGCACAGCCTCCTCCACCACTGCTACTGCCCCCTCCGATAAGACACCACCAGATTACAAGACGGACCCCATTTTTTTTTCACCTTTTCTTGCTCTGAATTTGGCGTGCGTCTTATAAAACTGAAAATACGGTACATCATTCTAGAATATTGTGTATAGGTGCCCAGGCCGTTCTGTATAACGTAAAAAACAGCTTTTACTATACTCACCTAAGGGGCGGTCGGGTCCAATGGGCACCGCTGGTCTCGGTCTGTCGCCTCCTATCTTCCCTCCATCGATGTCCTCCTTCCCAGCTCTGTTTAGACGACGTGTTCTATGTCATCCACACAGAGGCCTCCATTGTGATCTTGCACATGCACACTTTTCTATGCCCAGCTGAGGTAAGAGCAAAGTACTGCAATGCGCAGGCGCAAGGAAAGGTCAAAGACCGCCCGCACATGTACACTACAATACTTTGATCTGCCCTCAGCAGGGCAGACAGAACTTCGCATTAGAGCAACGGAAGCCTCTGTGTGGATGTAGGACGCGTCATCCACAAGGAGCTGGGAAGGAGAATGGTGATCGCAAGAGAGGTACCGGACAAGACCAATATTCTAGAATGCTGTATATAAGCTCTTACTGGTAGTGCCCACAGCTTATAGGGAAGAAATCTGGTGACAGGCTTCCTTTAATACTTCATTCAAAAGCTTTTGTTAGTGATGACAGCTTCAAGATCCCTCCTGTATTGAGAAACTAGTCGCATGCATTGCTCAGGTGATTGTGGCCCATTCTTCCTCACACTCTTCAAATCCTGAAGGTCCCATGGGCTCTTTCTATGAACGCTAAGCTTTATTTCCTTCCATAAATTTTCTTTTGGATTCAGGCCAGGTGATTGGATGGGCTATTCTAGCTGCTTTATTTTCTTTCCTGAAACCAACTGAGAGTTTCCTTGGGTGTGTGTGTGAAATCATTGTCTTGCTGAAATTTCTACCCTCATTTCACCTTCTTCATCCTGGTGGATGGCAACAGATTTTTATTAATAATGTATCAGTATATTTGTCCATTCATCCTTCCTTCAATGATCTGAATTTTGCCAGTACCGTATTTTAAAGAACAGCCCCACACCATCATGTTCCCATCTCCAAACTTCACTATTAGTATAGTGTTTTGTGGTGGTATGCAGTACCTTTTGGGCTCCAAACATGGTGTTTTATGACATTGAAAGAGTTCAATTTTGATCTCATCTGACCTAACTATATTCTCCCAGTTTTTCACAGGCATGTCTAAATGTTATTGAGCAAACTTTAAACGCACTTGAACATATTTTTTCTTCAGCAATGAAGTCTTCCATAGTGATCGTGCATACAGGCCATGGAAGTTGACTGCATTACTTATTGTTTTCTTTGAAACAATTGTACTTGCTAATTCCGGGTCTTTCCTTAGTGCTCCACAGGTGGTTCTTAGCTCTTGGACAACTCTTCTAATAATTCTTTTCACTTCTGTCTAAAATCTTGACAGGAGCACCTGATCGTGGCTGGTTTATGGTGAAATTATGTTCTTTGCACTTACAGATTATGGCCCCAACAGTGCTCACAGGAGCTATCAGTAGTTTTAATTTTTTACTATAACCAATGCCATCAGTATGTTATGTAATAATAAGATAGCAAAAGTCTTGAGTCAGTGCAATAGTTTAACCCATCATGAGATGTTTCTTGTGTGGCACCTTAGTAATGAGATACCTTTTTATAGGTCATCAGTTGAACCAGCTGACATTATTTTTTTACTAAGTGGCAGGATTACTTTCTAATTACTGACTGATATCAGCTTGTGTCATGACTTTCTATGGCTTTTTGCGCCTCTTTCTTCATGTGTTCAATACTTTTTCCCTGTGTCATTTCCAGTAATCGATGATGAACCTGAGTTGAGACTTGTGTTTTGTGGGTCAAGTTGAACACTCTATTTGGTGGCAATTTGTGGTGCCAAACATTTTGGATCAATTCATGTTTATCCTGTGCTCTATACTGAGCACTTACAAGTGCATCTTAATAAATTAGAATAACCTCAAAAAGTTAATTTATTTCAGTAATTTAATGCAAAAAAAGAAACACATATATTAAATAGAGCCATTACAAACAGAGTGATCTATTTCAAGTGTTTATTTCTGTTAATGTTGATAATTATGACTTACAGCCAATGAAAATCCAAAAGTAATTTTGTCAGAAAATTAGAATAATAACCACAAAACACCTTGAAAG
Source organism: Anomaloglossus baeobatrachus (assembly GCF_048569485.1). Classification (NCBI taxonomy): domain Eukaryota; kingdom Metazoa; phylum Chordata; class Amphibia; order Anura; family Aromobatidae; genus Anomaloglossus; species Anomaloglossus baeobatrachus. The sequence goes on along the minus strand of NC_134355.1, from coordinate 214,495,323 downwards.
GCTTCCTAAGTGTTTAAAATAGTCCCTCAGTCTGGTTCAGTAGGCTACACATTCATGGGGAAGACTACTAACTTGACAGATGTCCAGAAGGCAGTCATTGACACACTCCACAAGGAGGATAAGCCACAAAAGGTCATTGCTAAAGAACCTGGCTTTTCACAGAGTGCTGTGTCCAAGCATATTAATGGACAGTTAAGTGGAAGGAAAAAGTGTGGTAGAAAAAGGTACATGTTAGGGCCAGGTGGACGGGCACACCCAGGAGGTGGATCCACTGGGCTGAACACCTCACTGAAGGCAAGGTGCCCGGTAGCCGGAGCACTACGGGTAGCAGGACAGTCCGTTCAGAGGTGTGGAGAGTAGAAGTCCCTGGGACCACGGAGTCACTGAAGGTAGTCCGGGTGACGGAGCTCAGGTTCGGAGGCCGAGATGACGTCAGGCAGAGTCCGGAACCGACGGAGCGAGAAGACGGGTCACCACAGGGATCGGAGATGGTATGAACTGACGGGATGGCAGACCGTCACCGTTCGGGGTTCGGGTATCGTCAGGACCGGTTGGCGAGGCAGGAGCGGCTCTAGGAGAGAGATAGGTAAGTATACCACAAGACACAAGGAGACCTGACTCCTAGCTTAGCAAAACACGAAGAACAGGCCCCGCCCACTTGGAAAGGATCTCCCTATATACCCTGTACCTGATTCTTCAATATCCTGTTTGAGGACACTGGCCCTTTAAGAGAGGGTCAATGACCGCGCGCGCGCCCTAATGCGCATGCGCGAGGCCCGGGTGCCAGAAGCCAGAGCAGGGAGCGGTGAACAGGAGGCAGGAGAGCCGGGCTGGAGCAGAGTTGCCGACGGGCGGCGGGAGCGGGGACCGGGCTGCCTGGGGACCGCAGGTGATGGGGCATGGAGGCTGTGGAGCGGGGGACGCTTGGCAGAGGAGCCGGGGAGCGTGGCAGGGGAGCAGGAGAGCGTGACAGGGGAGCCGGGGAGCGTGACAGTACCCCCTCCCCCACGCCCCCCTCCCCGTAACCGGGACAGGAAGACACGTATCAGGGGAGTACCCACATTCTCCCGGGGTTCCCAGGACCTATCCTCAGGACCATACCCTGCCCAGTCCACCAGGAAGAACTGTCGGCCCCGCACGGTTTTCATGGCCACGATATCCCTTACCGCATAGATGTCATCATCAGCAATAGGAGGAGGAGCAGAACTGGCAGCAGCGGAGAAGGGACCAAGGACAACCGGCTTGAGCAGGGAGACGTGGAAGGAGTTGGGTATTCTCATCGTGGCCGGGAGCTGCAGCTTGTAGGAGACCTTATTTATTTTGCTGAGGACTTTAAACGGCCCGATGTAGCGAGGACCCAGCTTGTATGATGGTAGCTTCAATCGGACGTACTTGGAAACAAGCCAGACCAGATCTCCTGGAGAGAAACACGGAGGATCCAGACGCCTCTTGTCTGCGTGTCTCTTCATCCGCAGGGAAGCACGTCCAAGGGACGTCTTAACAGAGTCCCAAATTGTTGTAAAGTCACGGACTACAGCATCAGCAGCAGGGACATCCGAGGAAGAGGATACAGGTAAAGGGACGGAAGGCTGAAGTCCGTAAATGACATGGAAGGGAGAGCTGGAGGAGGACTCACTGACGTGGTGGTTATGGGAGAATTCTGCCCAAGGAAGAAGCGTGGACCAGTCGTTGTGATGGGCGTTAACGTAGTGACGTAAGAAGGAGGTCAAGATCTGATTGACTTGTTCCACTTGGCCATTCGACTGAGGATGGTAGGCTGAAGAAAAGTCCAGAGTCACTCCCAGATGTTTGCAGAGGGCCCTCCAGAAGCGGGAGGTAAACTGAGTTCCTCTGTCGGACACAATGTGTGATGGAAAGCCATGCAACCGGAAGATGTGCTGTATGTAGGCGTCAGCGAGTTCCTGGGCAGAGGGCAGTCCAGCCATAGGGACGAAATGGGCCATTTTGGAGAACCGATCCACCACGACCCATATGACTGTGTGTCCGGAGGACAGGGGCAAGTCTGTAATAAAGTCCATTGCAATGTGTTGCCACGGAACGGAGGGTATAGGCAGAGGCAGAAGACGACCATATGGCAGGTGTTTGGGCGTCTTGTTCCTGGCACAAGAGGAGCAGGCTGAGACAAAAGAAGCGACGTCCGTGCGAAGGGATGGCCACCAGTAGTGACGTACAATTGTACTCCATGTTTTCTTCTGACCAGCATGGCCGGCTATTTTCGAGGCATGGCCCCAGTGCAACACTTTTTGCCTGTCAGTCTCAGAGACATAGGTCTTCCCGGGCGGTATCTGGGCCAGGGTGACAGGGGCCACCGGAATGATTTTACTTGGGCAGATGATGGGCTGGGATGTCTCCTCCTCCTGTTCCATGGGCATGAATGACCTGGACAAGGCATCTCCTCGCACATTCTTGTCCGCGGGTCGAAAATGGAGCTGAAAATCGAACCTGGCAAAGAACAAGGACCACCTGGCTTGCCGTGGGTTCAGTCGCTGAGCGGACCGCAGGTATTCCAGGTTCTTGTGGTCCGTGTAAATGATCACGGGGTACACTGCTCCCTCCAGAAGGTAGCGCCATTCCTCCAGAGCCAGTTTGACTGCTAATAGCTCTCGGTCACCGATGGTGTAGTTGCGTTCAGGCGCTGAGAAGCCCTTGGAGTAGAAACCGCAAGTAACCATCTTCCCGGAGGAGGACTTCTGCATGAGCACTGCTCCGGCTCCCGAGGAGGAGGCATCCACCTCCAAGGTGAACTGTCGGTTTAACTCAGGACGGTGGAGCACAGGGGAAGAAGCAAATGCCTGTTTCAGGGAGCCAAACGCGGCGTCGGCCGCAGGTGACCAGTCCTTTGGATTAGCCCCCTTCTTGGTCAAGGCGGAGAGAGGTGCAGTCAGGGCAGAGAAGTGAGGGATGAACTGACGGTAATAGTTTGCGAATCCAAGAAAGCGTTGGATTGCCTTCAGTCCGGAAGGAGGGGGCCAGTTGAGAATGGAAGAGACCTTCTCCGGGTCCATCTGCAGACCGGTATCGGAGATTACGTAACCCAGGAAGGGAAGAGAAGACTGCTCGAAGACACACTTCTCGTACTTGGCGTACAGCCGATTCTCTCTCAGTCTTTGTAATACCAGCTGCACGTTCTCTCTGTGGGTCTGGAGGTCCGGAGAGAAGACCAGGATATCATCAAGATACACCACCACACAGACGTAGAGAAGGTCCCGGAACACGTCGTTCACCAATTCCTGAAAGACTGCTGGTGCGTTACACAGACCGAAGGGCATCACACAGTATTCATAGTGCCCATCGCGAGTATTGAATGCGGTCTTACATTCGTCCCCAGAGCGGATGCGGACCAGGTTGTAGGCACCCCGAAGATCCAACTTGGTAAACACACGAGCTCCTCTAAGCCGATCAAACAATTCGGGAATGAGCGGCAGGGGGTATTTATTTTTCACGGTGATTTGGTTCAATCCCCGGTAGTCAATGCATGGGCGTAGGTCGCCCTCTTTCTTCTTAACGAAGAAGAAGCCTGCTCCAGCAGGAGAGGAGGATCTCCGAATGAATCCCCTTGCCAGGTTCTCCGTGATGTAGGCAGACATGGCCCTTGTTTCTGCAGGAGACAGAGGATATATCCGTCCTCGAGGTGGTGTAGTTCCCGGGAGTAGGTCGATGGCACAGTCATAAGGACGATGTGGCGGCAGTACCTCTGACTTCTTTTTATCAAAGACGTCCGCGAAGGACCAATAGGCCGAGGGCAGTCCCGGTAGGGACTCCGGAACCGGAGGTCGTCGGATGGGCTGTATCGTCTTCAGACAGTTCTCGTGGCAAGAGGAGCCCCATCGGGTGATTTCACCAGTACACAGGGTGGATAAAAATCTTGATTTTTTTAAAAAAATCAAAAAAATCAGATTTTTTTGATTTAAATCAGATTTTTTTGATTTAAATCATTTGATTTAAATCAGATTTTTTAATCAAGTTGTACACAAGCAAAACTTTGTCTTTTTGCAAATCTAATTGTTTTACACAAATAAAAATATTAAAACAGTTGATTATGAAACCTAATAATTTTTATTTGCACTATTAAACACTCAGAATTGAACTACAGAGAGTAAGTACTTTTTAACAATAGCCTATCTCTAACGTTTGAAGTAAGCAAACATCTTCAGTGAATACATCAGTCCTTTAAGCCTACTGTTTATTTAGGACTTTTAATAGGAAAACCAGTTGTCCTGCTTTAGCAGTTCCTAAGCGGTTTCGGACTGTTGTGTACACAAAACCAAATGAAGAAAACAATCTCTCTACTCCTGCGGATGAAGCCGATGCAGTCAGTAGCTGAGTAGCTAGATTTATTATCTTTGCTGGAAGAACAAGTGATTGCGACTTCCACCAGTCCAGTGGTTTTAGTTCATTAACGACGTTATCTGCAAACATGTTTTTTTGAAATGGTGCAGATTCACACTTCAATTTCAGCACAGTTGCCACAATGTCATGGTTAGTATTGGCGAGCCACTCCATTGCAGAGTTGATTTCCGCCTCAGATAATTTTTTCCCTCTGTAGATGGGATGCAAGATATTGGCTAAATAGTGTTCTTCTTTTAATGCTTGGTCCTTGCGGTGCTGTATTGCAACCTTTACATTGTTTGAGAGGTTCAAGAGATCTAGAGAACCTTCTAAATCTTTCCAAACTTCTGTGGCATCAGCTATGGTTGCAGTATCTTTCTGCATTTCTGTTAAAAAAATAGGTTGTAAATTAATTGCCAGACTTACCACCAGGGCCGGATTATAGGCGGGGCAGACGGGGCTTCAGCCCAGGGGCCCCCACCACAAGAGCCTCTGAGGGGGCCCCCACCACCATCTGTGTGTCCGCCATTTTATTAATGCCGCAGTGGTTCAAGACCGCACTGTACCTTTAAGGTATTTCAATCCCGGCCATCACTGTGCTGCAGACACGCCCACTGCACGCTGTGTGGGCTGCGTCTGCCAGGATGACGTCACCGCGCACCTGCTGCTGCTTCTTCCTTCCGTAGAGGAGCTTGTGGGAGGACCGGAGGTCTCAGTGGATCCCGTAAGTATGAGGTCATTAATCATGGTGCCGGCCGGGCAGGAGACTGCAGTGAGGAGGGAGCAGGACGCCGCTGATAACACCAGACTGGTTCCATAGTGTCAGCGGCCACTCTGCCCGGGATCAGTGTGAGATATTGCAGGAGTGTGCTCTGCTGCAGATCAGGTCGGGCTGTCAGTGCCGGGTCATCGGCTGGAGCCTCATCCCTCCCCTGCAATAACTCACACTGAGCTCCAGCAGAGAGCACAGACATCACTACCCAGATCCTGCACTGGTCACATCTGAGCCTGCAGCACACATTACACTATATGGCCCATATTACATATAGAATATGTTATATCCTGTCCTGTAGATCCAGGTGTGATCAGTGCAGGGCATTGTATATCTGTGTACATGATATACCACATCCAGTGTACAGAGTAGTGTGATATACTGTGTACACACATCAGATGGTATATAATAATGTGTATATTGTATAACATCTGGTGTCTGTATCACAGTATATTGTGTACCAGTCATGTATTCTCCTGTACACTGTACAGGAGCGTACCTTTGGGGGGCATGCGTCATATTTGCCCCTGCACAGTAATCAGGGGGGCACCATTAAAAAGTGAGGCAGCAGTATGGTGGGAGAATATTGTAAGTGGAGAGTATTGGTGGAGAAAAGTGTGAGGGGCATAGTATAGAGAGTGGGTAGTGGGGGGGGGATAAGCAGTATGGAGAAGGGGCAGCATGGTGGGCAGTGTGAGGGCACAGTATGCTGAGGAGGGGGAATGTGAGATTGAGTTGCACTATAGTGATTTTGATACTGAGGGTGAGGGCAGTATAGAGAGGGGATAGCATGGGGACATTGTGAGGGTACAGCTCAGGAGGGGGCGTGTGAGGAGGGGGCACAGTATAGACATTTGGAAGTATAGTGGGGACACAATGTACAGGACGGTGTGACGAGGGGGCCCAGAACTGAAAGAAGAGGCCATGTACCATAAGAGGGACATTGTGTGGGTCATTTTATGCAGGGAGCACAGTGAGGGGCAATTATTTATTCAGGCGCACAGCGTAGGTCATATATTTATATTTAGGAGCATTATAATCATTCTGCTATTTATTTATAAGGGCATAATGTTGAGATGTGCTGCAGAAGACCCGGGAAGTCTGCAGAGAGGAGCTGTGGATGTGAAATGTCATCATGACGTTTGGACAAGATGGAGAAGAAAGAATAAGATGACTCCGATCAGAGAAGATGTCACCTACAAGGTACCTGGATGTAAATGTATGTTTGTGATACTCAATGCTTCATAAATACTGATAACTCCCAGCATTTTCTTACAATTGTTAAGGACATACTGGGAGTTGTTAATTCATGTGATACAAATGTATATGGGGATGTGACATTACAATATATTGTTGTAGTAAATTTGGTACTGTAGTCATGTATTGGTGGTTCTGGTGATATATTCGTTTACTGATGAGGGTGCTAGCAGGGGCGTAACTACCGCGGTCGTCATTATGACCGGGCCCGGGAGGTTAGGGGCCCGGCGCCCGCCAGGCAGATCAGCAGCCAGCTCCTGTCAGTGAGAGAGGAGCTGCGCTGTTCTGCAGCAGACCACGCGGCTGCTATTTGAATCGGTGCCACCGACGACACCGGGCCCCCCTGCCTGGTGTCAGCCGCGGCATCGGGACCCCCTGCCTGGTGTCAGCCGCAGAACCGGAGCCCCCTGCCTGGTGTCAGCGGCTGCAGCGGCTCCCCCATCACCGCGCACAGTAATGATGAAGCATAGCGCTGCCGCGCTATGCATCATCATTCTACCCCTGTGCCTGCGCCGTGACGTCACTCCCGTGCGACTGTTGTGCTAAATGCACAGAGTGCAGGACAGGAGGACGCCGACCGCAACACCGGGAGAACGAGCAGCGGGGAGGACGAGCGGCGGTGAGGACAGAGCTGCGGCAAATTCGAGCAGCGGCGAAGGAAGGAGGGGAGGACGACAGCGAGGACAGAGCAGCGGGGAGGACGAGCAGCGGTGGGGGAACGAGGAGAGCGGCGAGGACAGAGCAGCGGGGAGGACGAGCAGCGGCGGGGGAACGAACAGCGGCGAGGACAGAGCAGCGGCGAGGACGAGCAGTGGCGGGGGAACGAGGAGACGTGAAGAGAGAGGGTACACGGTGGTCAGAGGCTTGGGGAGGCTGCATTATTTTACATGGAGGCTGCATTATTATACATGCAGGCCTGGGGAGGCTGCATTATTATACATGGAGGCCTGGGGAGGCTGCATTATTATACATGGAGGCCTTGGGAGGCTGCATTATTATACATGGAGGCCTTTGGAGGCTGCATTATTATACATGGAGGTCTGGAGAGGCTGCATTATTATAAATGGAGGCCTGGAGAGGCTGCATTATTATACATGGAGGACTGGAGAGGCTGCATTATTATACATGGAGGCCTGGAGAGGCTGCATTATTATACATGGAGGCTTGCTGCTATATTATACATGGAGGCTGGCTGCATTATTATACATGGAGGCCTGGAGAGGCTGCATTATTATACATGGAGGCTTGCTGCTATATTATACATGGAGGCTGGCTGTATTATTATACATGGAGGCCTGGGGAGGCTGGCTGCATTATTATACTTGGAGGCCTGGGGAGGCTGGCTGCATTATTATACTTGGTGGCCTAGGGAGGCTGGCTGCATTATTATACATGGAGGCCTGGGGAGTCTGGCTGCATTATTATACATGGAGGCCTGGGGAGGCTGGCTGCATTATTATACATAGAGGCATGGAGAGGCTGGCTGCATTATTATACATGGAGGCCTGGAGAGGCTGGCTGCATTATTATACATGGAGGTCTGGAGAGGCTGGCTGCATTATTATACATGGAGGACTGGGGAGGCTGGCTGCATTATACATGGAGGGCTGGGTGCATATTATATATGGAGGACTATGTGGTGTAGTATAATATATAGAGAACTATGAGAAATTAATTATAATAATCCAGATCTGAACTTTGCACCGGGGCCCATCAAACTCTAGTTACGCCACTGGGTGCTAGTGATGTATTTTGGTATTGCTTTTGGTTCTGGTGCTGTACACCGTGTGCAGAATTATTAGGCAACTTGTATTTTAGAGGATTTTTTTTATTATTGATCAACAGTTCTCAATCAACCCAAAAGACTCATGAATGTCAAAGCTTAATATTTTTGGAAGTTGGAGTGGGTTTTTTTAGATTTGGCTATCTTAGGAGGACATCTGTTTGTGCAGGTAACTATTACTGTGCAGAATTATTAGGCAACTTAATAAAAACCAAATCTATTCCCATCTCACTTGTTTATTGTCACCAGGTAAACCAATATAACTGCACAAAATTTAGAAATAAACATTTCTGACATGCAAAAACAAAACCCCCAAAAATGAGTGCCCAATATCACGCCCTTTCTTTGTCGCTCCATTGGGAGACCCAGACAATTGGGTGTATAGCTTCTGCCTCCGGAGGCCACACAAAGTATTACACTTAAAAGTGTAAACCCCTCCCCTCTGCCTATACACCCCCCCGTGCATCACGGGCTCCTCAGTTTTTATGCTTTGTGTTGAAGGAGGCACACATGCACGCAAGCTCCACAATTTAGTCAGCAGCAGCTGCTGACTATATCGGATGGAAGAAAAGAGGGCCCATAACAGGGCCCCCAGCATGCTCCCTTCTCACCCCACTCTGGTCGGCGGTGCTGTTAAGGTTGAGGTACCCATTGCGGGTACAAAGGCTGGAGCCACATGCTGTTTTCCTTCCCCATCCCTTAGGGGCTCTGGGTGAAGTGGGATTCTAATCGGTCACCAGGCACTGGGACCGTGCTCCCTCCGCAGCCCCTGGGGGAATCTGCTGGACAGGAGACCGGGTATCGTCAGGGACAGGCCCTGCTCCTCTGAGGTACTCTGTGTCCCCTTGGGGACGGCGCATAGAGCGCCTGTCTAATGGACGCTGCAGCAGCTGCTGGTTGTGTTTGTGCACCGGGACTACCGCGCTGACCGCGCTTGTTTGCCGGCCGCGCTTATAACTTTAGTCCCCGGCTTTTGCGGCCTAGTACCGCATATTCCCGCCCCCGGGCCTGCCAGTCAGGGGTAAGGGCGGGACGCTGCACTGGACGTCAGCGCTGAGGGCTGGAGCATACTTCGTATCCTCCTCCCCCCTCACTGAGCACCGTGGGGCACCAGATTCCCGCACTTTCTAAGGCACGCCCACGGCTCCCTCCTCCTCTCAGAACGCTGGCAGCCATTCCTATCAGCACTTCTGACGCTGGAGAACTTCAGAGACGAGCTCCACAGCTCTGGGAGGCACAGGCAGGGAATCTGGTGGTCACACAAACGCTGAGGGCGGTCGGTAAGCCGCACCTGTTACTAGGTGCTTGCCCCCCTGGGTGCCGAAGTGTATATTTATATGCTTATATTGTATACATTTACTCTGTACGGCCGCACTAGTGCTTTGGCTATATACCCTCTCTGATTGCTCTAAGAGGAGACAACAGCATGTCGTCCGCAAAAAGCAAGGGTGCCAAGGCACAGGCTTACTTTGCAACCTGTACCTCATGTGCGGCTATGCTACCTGCAGGTTCCACCTACCCTCATTGTGTGCAATGCTCGGCCCCTGTGACACTCACTCAGCCGGAGCCTCTGCCACTGGTGGAACCACCTGCTGCCACTGTCCAGGTGACAGGGACAGAGTTTGCAGTATTCGCTGACAAACTTTCTGAGTCTATGGATAAATGGTCTGCTAAGATACTAGAAGCTTGGCAGTCCAGACCTGTAACACAGGCCCCGGGCACTGTTGAACCTTTTCCCTCAGACCCCCCTCGGTCGGCGCAGCAAAGTGCTCCTGGGGCGACTCATAGGTCCCACGGTGAGGACTCTGACATGGACCGCAGTCCCAGACCGGCTAAGCGGGCTCGCCGGGAGCTTCCCTCGACTTCATCACAGTGTTCAGGGTCTCAGCATGAGGACTCTCTGGAGGATGAAGCGGAGGTGGCAGATCAGGGCTCTGATTCTGACGCCGCTCTCAACCTTGATACACCTGAAGGGGACGCCATAGTAAACGACCTTATAGCGTCCATCAATCAGGTGTTGGATCTTTCTCCTCCAACTCCTCAGATTGAGGAGTCAGCTTCTCAGCAGGAAAAATTCCATTTTAGGTTTCCCAACCGTACACGGAGTGCGTTTCTTGATCACTCCGACTTCAGAGATACAGTCCAGAAACACCGAGTTTTTCCAGATAAGCGCTTTACTAAGCGCCTTAATGACACACGTTATCCCTTCCCCCCTGACGTAGTCAAGGGTTGGGCTCAGTGTCCCAAGGTGGATCCTCCAATCTCTAGACTGGCGGCTAGATCCATAGTTGCAGTGGCAGACGGTGCATCACTCAAGGATGCCACTGACAGGCAGATAGAGCTCCTGATGAAATCCATCTATGAAGCTATCGGCGCGTCCTTTGCTCCGGCATTCGCAGCCGTATGGGCACTCCAAGCTATCTCAGCTTGTCAGTCTGAGATTAATGCAGTCACACGTGCCTCTACTCTGCAGGTTGTGTCCTTAACCTCTCAGGCATCGGCGTTTGCGTCCTACGCCATGAATGCTGTCCTGGACTGTGCGAGCCGTACGGCGGTAGCATCCGCCAATTCGGTGGCAGTCCGCAGGGCCATGTGGCTACGTGAATGGAAGGCAGACTCTGCTTCCAAAAAGTTCTTAACCGGTTTGCCATTTTCTGGCGACCGCCTGTTTGGCGAGCAATTGGATGAAATCATTAAGCAATCCAAGGGAAAGGACTCCTCCTTACCCCAGTCCAAACCAAACAGACCTCAACAACGGAAGGTACAATCGAGGTTTCTGTCCTTTCGGCCCTCAGCCAGGTCTCAATTCTCCTCGTCCAACAGGCCACAGAAGGGTCAGAGGAACTCTGATTCATGGCGGTCTAAGTCACGTCCTAAAAAGACCGCCGGAGGAACCGCTCCCAAAGCGGCCTCCTCATGACTTTCGGCCTCCCCAAACCGCATCCTCGGTCGGTGGCAGGCTCTCCCGCTTTTGCGACGCCTGGTTGCCACATGTCCAAGACCGATGGGTGAGAGACATTCTGTCTCATGGTTACAGGATAGAGTTCCGCTCTCGTCCTCCGACTCGTTTCTTCAGAACATCTCCGCCCCCCGAGCGAGCTGATGCTCTTCTTCAGGCGGTGAGCACTCTGAAGGCAGAAGGAGTGGTGATCCCTGTTCCCCTTCAGCAATGGGGTCACGGTTTTTACTCCAACTTGTTTGTGGTGCCAAAAAAGGACGGATCTTTCCGTCCCGTTCTGGACCTCAAACTGCTCAACAAACACGTGAAAACCAGGCGGTTCCGGATGGAATCTCTCCGCTCCGTGATCGCCTCGATGTCCCAAGGAGACTTCCTAGCATCAATCGACATCAGGGATGCTTATCTCCACATGCCGATTGCACCAGAGCATCAGCGCTTCCTGCGTTTCGCCATCGGGGACGAACACCTTCAGTTCGTGGCGCTGCCTTTCGGCCTGGCGACAGCCCCACCGGTCTTCACCAAGATCATGGCAACAGTGGTAGCAGTCCTACACTCTCAGGGACACTCGGTGATCCCTTACTTAGACGATCTCCTTGTCAAGGCCCCCTCTCGGGTGGCATGCCAACACAGCCTGAACATTGCTCTGGAGACTCTCCAGAGATTCGGGTGGATCATCAATTTCCCAAAGTCAAAATTGACACCGACCCAATCGCTGACATATCTCGGGATGGAGTTTCATACTTTCTCAGCGATAGTGAAACTTCCGCTGGACAAACAGCGTTCACTACGGACAGGGGTGCAATCTCTCCTTCGAGCCCAGTCGCACCCCTTGAGGCGCCTCATGCACTTCCTAGGGAAGATGGTGGCAGCAATGGAGGCAGTTCCATTTGCGCAGTTTCATCTGCGTCCACTTCAATGGGACATTCTCCGCAAATGGGACAGGAAGTCGACGTCCCTCGTCAGGAACGTCTCCCTTTCTCGGGCAGCCAAGGCCTCCCTTCAGTGGTGGCTTCTTCCCACTTCTTTGTCGAAGGGGAAATCATTCCTACCCCCATCCTGGGCTGTGGTCACGACGGACGCGAGTCTGTCAGGGTGGGGAGCGGTCTTCCTCCACCACAGGGCTCAGGGTACCTGGACTCAGCCAGAGTCCTCCCTTCAGATCAATGTTCTGGAGATAAGGGCAGTGTATCTAGCCCTAAAGGCGTTCCAGCCGTGGCTGGAAGGCAGGCAGATCCGAATTCAGTCGGACAACGCCACGGCGGTGGCATACATCAACCACCAAGGCGGCACACGCAGTCGGCAAGCCTTCCAGGAAGTTCGGCGGATTCTGCTGTGGGTGGAAGCCACAGCCTCCACCATCTCCGCAGTTCACATCCCGGGCGTAGAAAACTGGGAAGCAGACTTTCTCAGTCGCCAGGGCATGGACGCAGGGGAATGGTCTCTTCACCCGGACGTGTTTCAAGAGATCTGTTGCCGCTGGGGGAAGCCGGACGTCGACCTAATGGCGTCCCGGCACAACAACAAGGTCCCGGCATTCATGGCACGGTCTCAAGATCACAGAGCTCTGGCGGCAGACGCATTAGTTCAGGATTGGTCGCAGTTTCGGCTGCCTTATGTATTTCCTCCTCTGGCACTACTGCCCAGAGTATTACGCAAGATCAGGTCCGACTGCCGCCGCGCCATCCTCATCGCCCCAGACTGGCCGTGGTACCCGGATCTGTGGCATCTCACGGTGGGTCAACCGTGGGCACTACCAGACCGTCCAGACTTACTGTCTCAAGGGCCATTTTTCCATCTGAATTCTGCGGCCCTCAACCTGACTGTGTGGCCATTGAGTCCTGGATCCTAGCGTCTTCAGGGTTTTCTCAAGAGGTCATTGCCACTATGAGACAGCCCAGGAAACCAACGTCCGCCAAGATCTACCACAGGACGTGGAGGATCTTCTTATCCTGGTGCTCTGATCAGGGTTTTACTCCCTGGCCATTTGCCTTGCCCACTTTTCTGTCCTTCCTTCAATCCGGAATGGAAAAGGGTTTGTCTCTCGGCTCTATTAAGGGACAAGTCTCGGCGCTCTCTGTGTTTTTTCAAAAGCGTCTTGCCAGGCTTCCACAGGTCCGCACGTTCCTGCAGGGAGTTTGCCACATAGTCCCTCCTTACAAGCGTCCGCTAGAACCCTGGGATCTGAACAGGGTGCTAACGGCTCTTCAGAAACCACCTTTCGAGCCAATGAGAGATATTTCTCTTTCACGCCTTTCGCAGAAGGTGGTCTTCCTAGTGGCAGTCACATCACTTCGGAGAGTGTCTGAGCTAGCTGCATTGTCATGCAAAGCCCCCTTCCTGGTGTTTCACCAGGACAAGGTGGTTCTGCGTCCGGTTCCGGAATTTCTCCCTAAGGTGGTATCCCCTTTTCATCTCAATCAGGATATCTCCTTACCTTCTTTTTGCCCTCATCCAGTTCACCAATGTGAAAAGGATTTGCACTTGTTAGATCTTGTGAGAGCACTTAGACTCTACATTTCTCGTACGGCGCCCCTGCGCCGCTCGGATGCGCTCTTTGTCCTTGTCGCTGGCCAGCGTAAAGGGTCGCAGGCTTCCAAGTCAACCTTGGCTCGGTGGATCAAGGAACCAATTCTTGAAGCCTACCGTTCTTCTGGGCTTCAGGTTCCTTCAGGGCTGAAAGCCCATTCTACCAGAGCCGTGGGTGCGTCCTGGGCATTGCGGCACCAGGCTACGGCTCAGCAGGTGTGTCAGGCGGCTACCTGGTCGAGTCTGCACACTTTCACGAAACACTATCAGGTGCATACCTACGCTTCGGCAGATGCCAGCCTAGGTAGGCGAGTCCTTCAGGCGGCGGTTGCCCACCTGTAGGAAGGGGCCGTTTTACGGCTCTATTACCGAGGTATTCTTTTACCCACCCAGGGACTGCTTTTGGACGTCCCAATTGTCTGGGTCTCCCAATGGAGCGACAAAGAAGAAGGGAATTTTGTTTACTTACCGTAAATTCCTTTTCTTCTAGCTCCTATTGGGAGACCCAGCACCCGCCCCTGTTCCCTTCGGGCTGTTGTTCTTTTGTGTACACATGTTGTTCATGTTGAATTGTTCTGGGTTCATGGTTTCAGTTCTCCGAACATCCTTCGGATTGAATTTACCTTAGACCAATTTATAAGTTTCCTCCTTCCTGCTTTTGCACCAAAACTGAGGAGCCCGTGATGCACGGGGGGGTGTATAGGCAGAGGGGAGGGGTTTACACTTTTAAGTGTAATACTTTGTGTGGCCTCCGGAGGCAGAAGCTATACACCCAATTGTCTGGGTCTCCCAATAGGAGCTAGAAGAAAAGGAATTTACGGTAAGTAAACAAAATTCCCTTCTTCTTTATGATGACACTCAGCAGCCGACCATCCATAGATTCTGTCATTGCTTGATCTGTTTACGCTCAACATTGTGTGCATCAGCCACCACTACCTCCAGACACTGCTCCCAGAGGTGCACTGTTTTCCCTCCCTGTAGAGCTCACATTTTATGAGGGACCACAGGTTCTCTATGGGGCTCAGATCAGGTGAACAAGGGGGTCATGTCATTATTTTTTCATCTTTTAGACCTTTACTGACCAGCCACGCTGTGGAGTAGTTAGATGCATGTGATGGAGCATTGTCCCGCATGAAAATAATGTTTTTCTTGAACGATACCGACTTCTTCCTGTACCACTGCGTGAAGAAGTTGTCTTCCAGAAACTGGCAGTAGGTCTGGGAGTTGAGCTTCACTCCATCCTCAACCCGAAAAGGTCCCACAAGTTCATCTTTGATGATACCAGCCCATACCAGTATCCCACCTCCACCTTGCTGATGTCTGAGTCGGAGTGGAGCTCTCTGCCCTTTACTGATCCAGCCTCTGGCCCATCCATATGGCCCATCAAGAGTCACTCTCATTTCATCAGTCCATAAAACCTTTGAAAAATCAGTCTTAAGATATTTCTTGGCCCAGTCTTGACGTTTTATCTTCTGTTTCTTGGTCAGAGGTGGTGGTTTTTCAGCCATCCTTACCATGGCCATGCCCCTGAGTATGGCACACCTTGTGCTCTTTGATACTCCAGTAACGTTGCAGCTCTGAAATATGGCTAAACTGGTGGCAAATGGCATCTTGGCAGCTTCACGCTTGATTTTTCTCAATTCATAGGGAGTTATTTTGCGCCTATTTTGCTTCTTGCGACCCTGTTGGCTATTTGCCATGAAACGCTTGATTGTTCGGTGTTCACGCTTCAAAAGTTTGGCCATTTCAAGACTGCTGCATCCCTCTGCAAGACATCGCACAATATGGACTTTTCAGAGCCCGTCACATCTCTCTTCTGACCAATTTTACCAAAGAAAAAGAAGTTGCCTAATAATTAAACACACCTTATATAGGGTGTTGATGTCATTACACCACACCCCTCCTCATTACAGAGATGCACATCGCCTGATTTACTTAATTGGTAGTTGGCTCTCAGCCTATACAGCTTGGAGTAGGACGACATGTATAAAAAGTATCATGGGAGCAAAATACTCATTTGCCTAATAATTCTGCACACAGTGTATTTATGTACATTTTACTGATTCTGATCCTGTACACACGTAGCAAGCCATAATTTGTAAAATTACATGACCGCAAGGGTTTCTACATTATTTTAGTAGCATTAAAGGTGTTGTCCAGGTTTGTGATGAAAATTTCTATGTGACTGCAGACTTCTGAATCCTCAGTGTGCACACTGCACACTGTCAGGACTCTCCGATGCCAGCAGTGAGAGCTTGAGGGCATGTAACTATTGAGTGAGGCTGCAGACGTCCTAATTTGAATGTGGCCGGAAGTAAGCAAATCGCATACTTGCAGTGCCATGACTACTTGCTCATGGCACGGGAAAATCATGACAGTGTGCAGTCCGCAAGCTGTGAGAATTCAGAAGTCTGCAGTCATATAGGATAACTACAAATTTTCCTTGTCGACCTGGACAACCCCTTTAATAATAAAAGTAAGCCCCGTAGCATGCCCAATCAAACAACCTGTAATATACTCAATGTAAGGATTTAGCTCTGCTTGATAATTCCAGAAGTGATCACATGACCACTTGCAGGTCATTTTAATACTTTGAATCACAATTAGCTTCTCTTCCTGCTTCTCTTTATGGGCTGTAGTATTTCACTGAACATTGAGAGAATTAGGAAGAGCAGCTCATCGGCACGTGTGAAAATGGCGTATGAGCGGTCACATGACAACTACTCAAACCGCATAAGCCGTGTATAGAAGGGGGCGCCAAACTGAACTCCTACTCCATGGACAGGAAAACCTAGATCCACCTCTGATACAGTGTATGGCATACCGTGTACAGACATCAGCTGCTATGTACTACTCCGGAGACAATACAATAGAGAGCACATTGTGATTTTCAGCAACCATTGCTGCCAGTGAGAACTTTCCCTTTCTTTATTTTTACTATTCCTTGGCTGTCTTAACATTGGGATCAATAAAAAAATGTGAGTAACTTTACTTTCTGAGTATAAGTGACGGCTGTGAGTGATCCTGGACTGTGTCTGTATTGTAGTGCTGTAAATCTGAATGTGGCAGAACAGGATAAGATAAATGTTCATTGGATTTATATCTAAATGCTACATTCGCACTCTACTGTTATGACTAAAAATGTTAACGTTATGGGGCCCCCACCAGATTTTCTGCCCAGGGGCCCCCACCAACCTTAATCCGGCCCTGCTTACCACTAGTACTAGGCTCCTGGTGCATAAGAAGCTGTGGGGGTTCATTGACATTAGTTGTATCAACATCTTCATTTCCCTTCTGGTTGCAGTTTTCATAATGTGATTTCAAACGGCAAACAAGTCCTTGGATATCCTTTTGACAGTATTTGCACTTTGCTCTTGCACCTTTCTTTCCAAGATCTGCTGCTGGCATCTCAACAAAATGAACCCAAATAGGGTCTCTCTTACGACTTGCTGCCATGGCTCACACAGATCACTTATGAAGTTTGATTGTTACTACAGCCTGAGCCAAGCACTGCTGATGTTACTACAGCCTGAGCCAAGTACTGCTGACTATCCAACAAGTTTGGGCATGTCAACTGAATGCAGGGAAAAAGAAACTAAACCAAAACTGAAACCAAGCTAGAAGTGTGGAATTAAAGGGGCAGTATGAACAAAATGTGGAGGCTATTAATAGTTTATACAATTAAGACATGCTGCTTTTAAACACCTACCTATTGCCATATAGTAAAACAAAAAAGATTTTTACTTACTTTGGGGTCCCCCCCTCACCCTGGCGTTAGATCGTTGCCCCTAGTTTCGTCCGTGTAACTATGGGCGCACATGCACACTGCTCTCACTTCTCATTTTAATCGTGATTTATATTAAAAAAAAAACTTTTGATTTAAATCAGTGATTTAAATCATGATTAAAATCATGATTTAAATCGATCCGATTTAAATAGAAAAAAATCTTTTGATTTAAATCGTGATTTAAATCATGATTTAAATCGGCGTGATTTAAATCAATCCACCCTGCCAGTACACCAGCTGACTGACGGTTCGTGTGTCCGTAACCAGGGGAGTCCCAGCAGGATTTGATGAGACATGTGTGGGAGGACGTAGAGAGCGATGTTCTCGGTGTGCAGGGCACCGATACGTATTTCCACCGGCTTGGTGATCCACGAGATGGTGTCAGAGAGGGGTCTCCCATCCACAGAGGCAATCACGAGGGGTTTGTCGAGTGGAGTAACAGGCACCTGGTACTTGTCCACCGTGGCCTGCTGGATGAAATTGCCTGCTGCCCCGGAATCGAGGTACGTCTCGGCCGTGAACCGCGTCTCTCCCGTTGTTACTTGAACAGTCCACGTAACCGGGTCTGAGAGAGTCCCAGCACCTAGGGTGGCCTCTCCTACCAACCCTAGGCTTTGGAGTTTCCCGGCCTCTCTGGACAGGAACGTAGCAGGTGTGTGCCCTCTCCGCAGTAAAAGCAGAGGCCCTTGGCGAGCCGTTCTGCTCGGCGTTGTTCGGACTGCCGCAAACGGTCGATCTGCATGGGCTCGTGGACAGAGACACCAGACGATGCTGACTGAAGGACGGCGGGCTTCTGCAGAGGAGAGGAATTCCGTATTGGACGTCTCTCACGGGACACCTCTTTGGATCGTTCCTGGAATCTGAGGTCCACGCGGGTGGCTAGTGCGATCAGGGCATCCAGGGTGGAAGGAACATCGCGGCCTGCCAGCTCGTCCTTAATACGGCTGGAGAGTCCTTCCCAGAAGGCGGCGGTGAGGGCTTCATTGTTCCACCCCAATTCTGAGGCCAAAGTGTGGAAGCGGATGGCATACTGCCCCACCGTCATGGTCCCCTGACGTAGCCTGAGGAGTGATGAGGCGGATGCGGCGGCACCTCCGGGTTCGTCAAAGGTGGTTCTAAACGCCTGCAGGAAGTCCTGGATGTTAGTGGTCACAGGGTCCTCCTTCTCCCACAAGGGGTTCATCCAGGCCAGTGCCTCCCCCTCTAGATGGGACATCACAAACGCCACCTTGGCTTGGTCGGAGGCAAACAGGTGCGGAAGCAGCTTGAAATGGAGGGAGCACTGGTTTAAGAATCCTCTGCAGGTCTTGGGATCTCCGGCATATCGGGGTGGAGAGGCCAAGCGGAGTTTAGAAGCTTCCGAGGTAGCCGCCACGGGAACCGTGGCCGTGGACTGTGCAGTAGTAACCTGAGATGCCAGGGACGTGGCAGATGCTTGCAGCGTGTGCAGGCGGGTATCCACCGAGGACATGAAGGCCAGCATGCGGGACTGGGTCTCGCGCTGTCGTACGAGTTCCTGCTGCAAGGTGCCCAGCTGGGTCGCTAGTGCTTCGGCGAGATCCATGGCCTGTTCTTACTGTTAGGGCCAGGTGGACGGGCAGACCCAGGAGGTGGATCCACTGGGCTGAACACCTCACCGAAGGCAAGGTGCCCGGTAGCCGGAGCACTACGGGTAGCAGGACAGTCCGTTCAGAGGTGTGGAGAGTAGAAGTCCCTGGGACCACGGAGTCGCTGAAGGTAGTCCGGGTGACGGAGCTCAGGTTCGGAGGCCGAGATGACGTCAGGCAGAGTCCGGAACCGACGGAGCGAGAAGACGGGTCACCACAGGGATCGGAGATGGTATGAACTGACGGGATGGCAGACCGTCACCGTTCAGGGTTCGGGTATCGTCAGGACCGGTTGGCGAGGCAGGAGCGGCTCTAGGAGAGAGATAGGTAAGTATACCACAAGACACAAGGAAACCTGACTCCTAGCTTAGCAAAACACGAAGAACAGGCCCCGCCCACTTGGAAAGGATCTCCCTATATACCCTGTACCTGATTCTTCAATATCCTGTTTGAGGACACTGGCCCTTTAAGAGAGGGTCAATAACCGCGCGCGCGCCCTAATGCGCATGCGCGAGGCCCGGGTGCCAGAAGCCAGAGCAGGGAGCGGTGAACAGGAGGCAGGAGAGCCGGGCTGGAGCAGAGTTGCCGACGGGCGCCGGGAGCGGGGACCGGGCTGCCTGGGGACCGCAGGTGATGGGGCATGGAGGCTGTGGAGCGGGGGACGCCTGGCAGAGGAGCCGGGGAGCGAGGCAGGGGAGCCGGGGAGCGTGGCAGGGGAGCCGGAGAGCGTGACAGTACACAAGCAACTGGGATAACCGCAGCCTTCATAGGATTGGTAAGAAAAGGCCATTCAATAATTTGGGGGAGATTCACAAGGAGTAGACTGCTGCTGAAGTCAGTGCTTCAAGAGCCATCACACGCAGACATATCCAGGACATGAGCTACAAGTGTCGCATTCCTTGTGTCAAGCCACTTATGAAGAAGAATACCAATAAAGGATGTTCAAAGTAGATATATTGCATCAAAACCAGAATCTTTTCTACTTTTGTATAAAATAATATAATTTTTATTAGATATTAAAAATTACAAACATACAGTACAGACCAAAAGTTTGGACACATCTCCTTCAAAGAGTTTTCTTTATTTTCAGGATTCTGAAAATTGTAGGTTCACATTGAAGGCATCAAAACTATGAATTAAAACATGTGGAATGACATACTTAAAAAAGTGTGAAACAACTGAAAATATGTCTTATATTCTAGGTTCTTCAAAGTAGCCACCTTTTGCTTTCATTACTACTTTGCACACTCTTGGCATTCTCTTGATGAGCTTCAAGAGGTAGTCACCGGAAATGGTTTTCCAACAGTCTTGAAGGAGTTCCCAGAGATGCTTACCACTTGTTGGCCCTTTTGCCTTCACTCTGCGGTCCAGCTCACCCCAAACTATCTCGATTGAGTTCAGGTCTGGTGACTGTGGAGACCAGGTCATCTGGCATAGCACCTCATCACTCTCCTTCTTAGTCAAATAGCCCTTACACAGCCTGGAGGTGTGTTTGGGGTCATTGTCCTATTGAAAAATAAATGATGGTCCAAGTAAACGCAAACCGGATGGAATAGCATACCGCTGCAAGATGCTGTGGTAGGCATGCTGGTTCTGTATGCCTTCAATTTTGAATAAATCCCCAACAGTGTCACCAGCGAAGCACCCCCACACCATCACACCTCCTCCTCCATGCTTCACGGTGGGAATCAGCCATGTAGAGTCCATCTGTATACCTTTTCTACAAAGACACGGTGGTTGGATCCAAAGATCTTAAATTTGGACTCATCAGACCAAAGCACAGATTTCCACTGGTCTAATGTCCATTCCTTGTGTTTTTTAGCCCAAACAAGTCTCTTCTGCTTGTTGCCTGTCCTTAGCAGTGGTTTCTTAGCAGTGGTTT
Source organism: Anomaloglossus baeobatrachus (assembly GCF_048569485.1). Taxonomy (NCBI): domain Eukaryota; kingdom Metazoa; phylum Chordata; class Amphibia; order Anura; family Aromobatidae; genus Anomaloglossus; species Anomaloglossus baeobatrachus. The sequence continues at coordinate 214,474,400 of NC_134355.1, read as the reverse complement.
TCTTTACCATGAAGGCCTGCTGCACAAAATCTCCTCTTAACAGTTGTTCTAGAGATGAGAAGGTGTGTCCAAACCTTTGGTCTGTACTGTACATATAGTCAAACACTAAAAACAATAACAGAGAAGAGAAAGAATAGAGGGGCCAAGGCCCTGATCTTTCCCTTCCTAATATACGGGGGTCGGCGTTTTAGTTATAGTGACGCCCCCGTTCCACAGTGGCTAGGCCCTAGGCAGTCCCTCCCTAGTTCTAGGATAAGTGCACTGACTCAAGTGAGTGTATTAACCCAAAGCGGTAAAACCACCGAGAGAAAATAAAGGAAGTGCACAGTCCAGGGTAACTAATTTGTCTGTATCATCACCCGGGGCTGACAGGGATAAGGGGCCTAAGGTTAGCCGTATATATTAATCAGTCTGTGTGCTCAGTAGCAGATAGTAGCTAAATAGAGGTGAACATGAGATTTTACTATCCAAGAATCTCTCAACGCGTTTCGCCCTTTCTGATAATAGTAGTCTCAGGGCTCATCATGTGCGTCTTAACTAGATCCTTGAAAAGTTTATTCATTAATTCAAATCAGAAAATGGATGGGTCCACACTTAGCTTGGCAGAAATAAGTCCAGTATATCCAATATTTTAATCGGTCAGAAAAATACACCCTCACAGAGATTGTGCCGCCTCAGTCCATAATAGTATAATGATAATGGAAATTATTTCTCACTGGTTATCCACACAACAGGCCTCAATGGGTCTATATTAGTTTCCCCATAGGTTTGTTACCTTCACCTATGGAAGTGTGTATAACAGGAAAGGATTCCAATTTAATCACACAGATAGAGTCCGGGACCTTGCTAGCATATGGTACGCTGTCAGTCAGCTGACCTTCAGGTCACTGTAGGGTTCCCCTTCAGCACTAGTACATGCAGGCTCAACAGTGCTGCGATAGACAAAGATAATCCTGGTTGCTGTCTCTCCCAGTGGAGCGATGTATGGTACACACAATGCTTGTCCACAGCAACTCAGGTATCTTATGTTCAGGTGGATGTTGGTAAGGAGCGTGGATCCCTGGGCCTGGCCATCAAGCCACTCATGACCAATAGACAGCGCTAGAAACGTCTTACCTGGGTCGAGGAGAAGAAGAACTGGACTGTTGCTCAGTGGTCCAAGGTGTTATTTTCAGATCCTTTCATTTGGAAATCTTGTGTGTCTGGAGGAAGAGTGGAGAGGCACACAATCCAAGCTGTTTGAGATCTAGTGTTTATTTTACACAATCAGTGATGGTTTGTGGAGCCATGTCATCTACTGGTGTAGTTCAACTGTGTTGTATTAAGACTAGTGATGGGCGAACCCCCCAATGTTCGGGATCGGGAGCCTCGCCCGACTATTTGTAAAGCTTGAGTTCGGGGCCGGAGATAAAACAAACTTGCATCCGAACCCTGAGCTTGGACTTTACAGTTATGGGGCGGGGGAGGGGGCTGTAAAATATAGAATATAGTTAATAATAAACATTGTCATTATACTTACAGGTTCCGCAACGCGTCCTGCAGACCTGCTCAGCCGCTGTCTCCCGGCCGCTTCTGCTTCTGGGTCCGATCATTAACTTCCAATGGTATTCACTGCACTGCTCATCACTTGGCAGTCTTCGGCTTTTTTTCGACCATGTTCGTGGTGACCTCAGGGTTCACCTGAGTCCATGGTTTAGCCATGGACTTGATTGAACTTTGACTGTCACTGTCAGCCTGCTTCTCGCTCTGTAGAGACGCTTGTCTGTACAGAGCGATGAAGCAGAGCTGACATTGCTCTCCCTGTGGACTACGTGGGACTAAGGATTTTTTTTTATAATAAAGATAGCGTCTCTAAATGTTTTTTTTGTTTTATTTCTAATTAAAAAAAAATTCTATGTGTTTGGGTTTTTTTTACTGTTTACTAGAAATTCATGGTGGCCATGTCTAATTTGGCATGACACCAGGAATTTCAGGCTTAGTACCAGCTAAGAATACAAAGCTGGTATTAACCCCTTTATTTCCCAGCATGCCACTGCCATCAGGGCTGCTGGATAAGCCGGGTAAAGCGCCTGGAAATGGCGCTAAGAAACAATGCGCCATTTTCAGGGATGGCAGTGAGCTGCGGTTTTTAGCATGGGGAGCCCAGAACGCTTGGGTCTTACCACGCTGAGAATCCCAGCCCCAGCTGCCTGGTTTTACCTGACTAATGATCAAAATACGGCAGGAGCTCACACATTTTTTTTAATAATTAAAAAAATTAACCCCTTCACGACTGGCCGATTTTGCGCTTTTCGTTTTTTTTTCGCCATTCTTTTTCCGAGAGACGTAACTTTTTTATTTTTCAGTCAATATTGTCATGTGAGAGCTCATTTTTTGCGGAATGAGCTGTAGTTTTAAATGAAACCATGAGTTTTACCATATAGTGTACAGGAAAACGGCAAAAAATTCCAAATGCGGGAAAAATGGCAAAAAAGTGCGATAGCACTATTGTTTTTGAGATATTTTATTCACTGTGTTCACTATATGACACATAAAAAGGTAGATGGCAATCGATTAAACCACAAGACTAATCTCAAATATATATTATATTGAAAATATACTTATAACAATAAACATGTGGATATTCTATGGACCATAAATAAGGACAATCATTTATGACATGAGAGAGAAAACAAGGTAGAAGAAAATACGATCAAAGTTCTTTGTAAGGCAAAAAACAAGTTTATTGGATCAGATAAGGGGAGAAAAACACCTCTTCCCTGATGAACCTGGAGCCACTGTGATCTATTGTTTAGCGAAACGTACGTTGGATGGCTTAGGGGCAGGTCGGGTGGGAGCATTTTCCTTGGGGAACTCCCTTGTTTGATGTCTGTAATATATTTTATGGTGACTATATTTCCCCCATGGTATTTATATAAGGCCGGGGCCACACGGGGACTACTGCGATCCACTTGCATGACACTCGGCTCGTGCTGGCAGTACAGCAGAGCCGAGTGTCATGCGTGTGTCCTTGCAACTGAGGTCCGTTCGTGCGAGCAGACCTCAGCTGCGAGGGGCGGGCCGGTGCTGAGGAGGGGAGGGAGGGATTTCTCTCCCTCTCTCCTGCGTAGCCGGCTATTGTCATTCTCGCCCTGCACTCGCAGTGTACCGCGAGTGCAGTGCGATTTTTCTCTCGCCCCATTCACTTGAATGGGTGCGAGAGAAAGAGTCTCACATTACAATCGCAGCATGCTGCGATTGTTTTCTCAGTCCGATTAGGGCTGAGAAAATAATTGCTCATGTGTGCTGACACACAGGCTAGAATTGGTCCGAGGGGAATGCAATGTTTTATCGCACTCCACTCGCACTGTTTTTCTCGCCGTGTGGCTTAGGCCTAAGACTGATTGCAATCATGTTCCACATGTAAATTTGTCGATGCTGCACCCAGTTTAGTTATGAATTTTTGTAGTACTGACTAATTCCTCTTTAACCACATTATGACTTATTCATGCTGGGAATTTTCATCCACCTTTCCATGGGGCTCTCGATTACTTTTGCAGTCCCATATATAGGACTAATGATTTTGAGACCATATTGTACTCATGGTCCTCAAGATGTTCCCTATTCCATGTGGTTTTAACCTTTTATCATTGGCCTTGATTTTCCGTGTCTTTTTGTGATTGTTTAACTTAATAAACTTTTGTAGTAATTTTGCACCTTATATTACTCCCTTTTCTCTGTTTTTTTTTTCATGGTAAAACTGATGCCTGGGTGTGATGCCTGAGGTCGGTGCAAGTTCGTAGACACCAAACATGAATAAGTTTACTTTTATCCAAGGGTTTAAAAAAAATCAGAAGTTTGTCCGAAAAAAGTGGCGTACGTTTTACGCCATATTCCGTGACCCGTAGCGTTCTCATTTTTCGGAATCTATGGCTCTATGATGGCTTATTTTTTGTCTCAGGCTGCCATTTTTAACGGTGCCACTTTTGCGCAGATGCTACGTTTTAATCGCCTGTTATTGAATTTACCACAAAATTTGTGGCGAACAAAAAACGTCATTTTGTTGTTTGGAATTTTTTTACCACTACGCCGTTTACCGATCAGATTAATTAATCTTATATTTTGATAGATCAGGTATTTCTGAACGCGGCGATACCAAATGTGTGTATATTTTTTTAACCCTTTAATTTTCAATGGGGCGAAAGGAAGGTAATTTGAACTTTTAGTTTTTTTTATATTTTTTTTATTTTTTAAAAACTTTTTTTGATTTTACTAGGTCCCCTAAGGGACTATATGGATCAGCTGTCTGATCGCTCTGCCATATTTTCTGATCACAGCTACACACCTGTGAACACCAGATATTCTCATTTTGTGTCTCACCTAGCTCTAGGCTGTGTGGGACAGGAAGTGAGTCATGTCAGCTACAGGAGTCATCACATGACTCTGTGCTACCATGGCAACCACCGTAAGTCATGTGATCACGTCACATGACTTCCGGTATTGGGCGTGAGTATATGTTTACCGTTGTCGCCATTGTAATCACGCTGTCACATATTGACAGCAGCATTTAAGGGGTAAAAAGGCACGGGCAGATAACTAATCCGCTAGTGCCTAGCAGGCACACATGTCAGCTGTAAAAATCAGCCGATATGTGCGCCGATTGCTGCAAGCTGCTTGCACCAGACCACGGGCAGTAACGCTATGACCGCTAGGTCGTAAGATTACTGCCTGCGGTCGTTAAGGGGTTAATGGGTTTCCCTGTATTTTGATTGCCAGCCAAGGTAAAGCCAGGCAGATGGGGGTGGCAGCCTCTTGCCGTCCGCTTTATCTGTACTGAGAATCAAAAATACCTCAGCAGAGGGTCATTAGCATATCACTTCCAATGCTCTTGCATCGGAACCTGTATGCAAGTGGAGCCGTACCCTGACAGTGATAGTCAACGATCATTCGAGTACACCGCTTAGCCACGGACTTGGGTGAACCCTGATGTCACCGCAAACACAGCCGAAAAAAGCCGAAGACTGCCGATTGATGAGCAGGGCAGTGAATACCTCCGGAAGTTAATGATCAGACCCGGAAGCAGAAGTGACCGGGAAATAGCGGGTCTGCAGGACGCGTCGTGGGACCTGTAAGTAGAATCATAATTTTTTTTTATAATATGGTTTTTTACAGCCTCTGGACCCGAACTGTAACACGGATATCCCAGGAAAACTCGTGTTTGGGACCTTGTGCACGAACACTATGTGTTCGGTATGGACCCCGAACTTACAGTTCGGGATCGCCCATAACGAATCAAGACCAAAGTCAGTGCAGCCATCTACCAGGAAATTTTAAAGCACTTCATGCTTCCCACTGTCGACAAGCGTTTTGGAGATGGAAATTTCATTTTCCAGCAGGACTTGGCACCTGTCCACACTGACAAAAGTACCAATACCTGGTTTAATAACCACAGTATCACTGTGCATGATTGGCCAGCAAACTTGCCTGACCTAAACCCCATAGAGAATCTTTAGGGTATTGTGAAGAAGAAGATGAGAGACACAGATCCAACAATGCAGACGAGCTGAAGGCTCCTATAAAAGCAACCTGGGCTTTCATAACATCTCAGCAGTGCCACAGGCTGATCGCCTCCATGCCACCCTGCATTGAGCCAATAATTTGTGCAAAAGGAGCCTCAACCAAGTATTGAGTGCATTTACTGTACAGACTTTTCAGTAGGCGCCAACATTTAGTTAACATTTAGTTAACATTTTTTCAGTTAGGGCCGCTTTACACGCTACGACATCGCTAAAGCGATGTCGTTGGGGTCACGGAATTTGTGACGCACATCCAGCCACGTTAGTGATGTCGTTGCGTGTGACACCTATGAGCGATTTTGAATTGTTGCAAAAACGTTCAAAATCGCTAATCGGTGACATGGGGGTCCATTCCCAATTATCGTTGCAGCTGCAGGTACGATGTTTGTCGTTCCTGCGGCAGCACACATCGCTATGTGTGACACTGCAGGAACGAGGAACCTCACCTTACTTGCGGCCGCCGGCAATGAGGAAGGAAGGAGGTGGGCGGGATGTTACGTTCCGCTCATCTCCGCCCCTCCGCTTCTATTGGCCGGCCGCTTAGTGACGTCGCGGTGACGCCGAACGCACCTCCCCCTTGAGGGAGGGATTGTTCGGCAGTCACAGCGATGTCGCTGACAAGGTATATGCGTGTGACGCTGCCGTAGCGATAATGTTCGCTACGGCAGCGATCACCACAGATTGGCCGTACGACGGGGGCGGGTGCTATTGTGCTCGACATCGCCGGCAAATGCTAGCGATGTCGCAGCGTGTAAAGCGGCCCTAAGTCTTATATAATATTCTAATTTTCTAAGATAATGACTTTTGGGTTTTCATTGACTGTAAGCCATAATCCTCAAGATTAACAGAAATAAACACTTGAAATAGATCACTCTGTGTGTAATGACTCCCTTTTTGTATTGAATTAGTGAAATAAATGAGCTTTTTGAGGATTTTCTAAGTTATTGATCTGCACTTGTATATCAGGATTTCCATCTATATCTCCGAAATACATGATTCAGGTGAAAACCCCATATGGATCTATTAACTATAATGAAGCAGCAGAGTTAAGGCCCCATCATACGCAGCGACGTATCTAACGATATATCGCCGGGGTCACGGATTCCGTGGCGCAAATCCGGCATCGTTAGCGACGTCGTTGCGTGTGACGCACAAACGACCGTTAACGATGGAAAATACCAAATCGTCCATCGTTGACACGTCGTTCCTTTTTAAAAAATCGTTGATTGTTGAGCACGCAGGTTGTTCGTCGTTCCCGAGGCAGCACACATCGCTACGTATGACACCTCGGGAACGACGAACTGCAGCTTACCTGCGGCCGCCGGCAATGCGGAAGGAAGGAGGTGGGCGAGATGTTACGTCCCGCTCATCTCCGCCCCTCCGCTCCTATTGGGTGGCCGCTTAGTGACGCCGCATGAACCGCCTCCTTTCTAAGGCCGGCAACAGCGATGTCGCCAGGCAGGTAAGTCTGTGTGATGGCTCCTAACGACGGGGGCAATATCGCTGCATGTAACACCCCCTTTACTCCAGTTTTTGTTCGGTCTTTGTTCCGTAGTGTCTGTCTTTTCAAAGGTTCCATTCCATTGCCGGCCTCATGGTTCTTGTAGTTTGCCGGTACAGGATGTATATCGGGTCGCAATGGTTACCCGATACATCCTGTAGCGGCGAACTACAAGAACCATGAGGCCGTCGATGGAACGGAAGGTACACATATTATGCTCACTTTACCTTCCGCTACATCGCCGGCCTCATGGTTCTTGTAGTTCGCCTCTACAGGCTGTGTATCAGCAACCATGACGACGAGGGAGGAACTTCCGCTGTCAGCCGCTACTCAAAGGCAGCGCGCTGGCCAATCAGAGGCAAGCGTCTCCTGCCTTTGACGTCAGCACTCTGGCAGTGGAAGTACCTCCCTCGTCGCGATGGTTACCTGATACGCAGCCTGTAACGGCGAACTGCAAGTTCCAGGACGCCGGCGATGGAACGGAAGGTAAGATGAGCATAATACATATAAGTATGTGTGTGTTTGTGTGTGTTTGCACGTGAGTGGAATGGCACAATAGGGGACCAGGATGGGACATTTAGCAAGTTGTGGAACAAATTGTCTGCATTGCAATGATTTCCTATGGGAAATCTTGCTCTGCTGAACGAGTAACTTGGTTAACAAGCACACTCCCAGAACGGATTGTTCTCGTCAACCATGGTTCCACTGTATAGATATAGATGTATTTAGATATTTATCTCTACAGTATATATCACAACAAATCAGTTCAAGCCAATAAGGTAATGGGAAAAAGAGATTCTTGCAAGATTTAAATGTATTAATTGATACAAGCCTCAAAAGTGCACAGAAATATACCAGAAATGTAATTCTATGTTATTACTTCTACAATGTCACGATTCATCTGATTCTGATCATCCATCTGTCTCACTCACAGGTATGAATTTCCATTGAATTTCCTGCACTGATTCTCATCCTCCTGGCTCTGCATTAGGCTGTCTTCATTTTGGTATGCTTATCTGCTCTCTTCCTGCTGTGTAATTAGTTACATTTTGTTTTCAATCCTGTGTGTTACTTTATCCTATGTCTCTGTGTTTGATCTACCTCCTCCCCTTTGGGTCACCTGCTGCGGTTTTTGTGCACTGGTATATGTATAAATGTAGTTCACCAGGTCTCTGCGTGCCTTAATAAGTGCACAGAAAAAAACCAGAAATGTTCCAGAAATAACCAGAAGGTAACACCTACCTCTCTCTAAGGCCTCTTTCACACGTCAGTGATTCTGGTACGTTTGTGCTTTTTTTTAAACGTACCAGAATCATTGACATACGCAGACCCATTATAATGAATGGGTCTGCTCACACATCAGTGATTTTTCACTGCACGTGTCTCCGTGCGGCGTAACCGCGTGTGCGTGATTGCTGCACGGAGACATGTCCATTTTTTTCTGGCATCACTGATGTCCCACGGACCACGCAGTGGTGTAGTCCGTGAAACACGTGCCAGAAAAAAACGTGCATTTAAAATAATAAACATTTTAACTCACCCGGCTTCAGCCGCGCTCTCTGCAGCCCGTGCAGCCTGCTGCTTCTAAGCCGGCTGATTACTGTCGCGCATCTTAATGATGCACGACACAGCCGACCCGGAAGCAGCTGCTGCAGGGGTCAGCGCCGGCCGGATGCTGCACCGCGGGAGGATTCAGCACCACGGAGAGCGGGAGCGGGCACAGGTGAGTTGATTTCTAAGTGCAATCACGGGCCACGGAGAACGGAGCCCGGATTGCACTTAGACAACCCACGTGTCCCGTGAATCACGGCACACGCAGGGACATGTGCGTGTTTTACACGCCAGTGAAAAACGTCTGTGTTTTTCACTGACGTGTGAAACGGGCCTTACTGTGTTTGCTACTTCCTTTCTCGCCTTTTCATTGGGGGACACAGACAGTGGGTTGTATGTTGTCTCCAGGGGAGGCTTGACACTAGGTTTAAAAAAGAGTTAGCTCCTCCTCCCACAGCATATAACTCCAGCTAGGCGGGAACTAGCTCAGTTCTTTTTAGTGTCAGCAGGGAGGCTGACACGTCTGGCCTGAGCCCCAGGCCAGCTCATGTTTTTTGTTTATTTATTTCTTTTTCTTTGTGATTTTATTCTAATTTTGACTATGGGGCAATACCAGGGTGTGCTCACCCTCGTTCCCCCCGCTTACGGGCAGAGGAAACCTGGCGTGCAAAAGCCGCCAGTCTTCCCTCGCGCCCAAGTGGTCGGGTCAGCGTACCCCTCCAGGCTCCCTGGAAGCAACTCACAAAGGTAGCTCCAGAGGGCTAAGCAGAGCCGAGCACCTGCTAGCCTTGAGCCGAAGATGCGTCCCTGAGATCGCCGCATCCCAGGACCGACGCGTCTGCAGACGGAGCAAGAGCAGGTAGGGAGACGACGTGTATCCGTCCCCTGCATCCAACCGCCGCCTGAGGAGGCGCCGGTGGGGCGATGCAGGCCGTGTTCCCAGGGAAGCATCATAAATTTAGCTCCCGGTTTCGGCCTGCATTCTTAGCAACGCCCCCTCCACTGCTCCAGAAGCCGCTCCCTCTAGTGGGCCGTCTCTCCCCTCCATGCTGCCAGAGAACGCTGGACGCCATTACATGTGGGGAGCAGACACGGGTGAGATCGCCTCCTTGGCTCTGCAACTCTGCAGCACTATATACCGCTCTGTTCAGCGGTATATCGCTGTCTTTCTAGCGGTGTGTGCCTGCTGGCTGGCGGTGTATATCAGCTTTTAGCGGTATATACTGACTGTGTCTGCAGGTATATACCGACTGTTTGGCAGTGTATGCCACTTTACTATTGGTATATACCAGCTCTGTATAGCAGTCCCTTTCTAATACTGCTAGTAGCTCCTCACCCACAGTAGTGTAATACTGCTAGAGGCTCACAGTACTAATTCTACGTTTGTTGCTGACATGCGTAAAAACTGCAAGGGTGATAAAGCTTCCCAGGCATCCTCTATGGACCTGATGGTCGAAGCTATCCACTCTGCCGGGGCTGCGATGCCCCTACTACAGTGTCACAACAGGCGTTGCCGGACCAGGGGGTTGTGCAATTTGTGGGTTTGGCCCCGGCCACCATTCAGGCAGCACCCCCGTCTGATGAGGCTATCCCTGCATGGGCTCTTCTGATGTCTAAAAGGTTAGATGACCTGGCCGCTCAGATATCCCAGCCTTCCACAGGCTCCCGCAGCCTCCCCCCGGCTCAGCTCCCTCAGAGGAGCCCGCCTTCGTCTGGTGTATCATCCCCAGTACGTAAAAAGGCTGTCTCCAAAAGGCGCCATTGCGACCGCTCCGCCTCGTCTGACTCACACGATGGTCAGTCTGACTTAGGCTCCGTGACCTTTAGTAGTCACGATTCCCGAGACTCTGACTCTGATTCAGATGTCCCTTCTGAGTCTAGGCATATGGAAGACACTTTAATAGCGGCTGTCAATCACTCTCTGTCGATTTCTGATCAGCCATCGGACCCGACTTCTCAGTCGGCAATCAAGCGAGCCAAGAAGCCTCCTAAGTCCTTTGCCCAGGATCCGATTTTTCATCAAATCATATCTAAACGGTGGGATCACCCTGATAGGAGGTTTAATAAAAAATCCTCCTCTTCATTCGCTTATCCCTTTCCTCCGGAAATGGTTAAGCCCTGGTCGGTACCCCCCGTTGTGGATCTGCCAGTATCCAGACTGGCTAAACACACGGTTATGTCTGTTTCAGACAACGCGTCTCTCAAGGACTCGTCCGACCGCGCAGTTGAGGCTGCGGTCAAATCTATTTTCCAGGCTTCGGGCTTGTCTCTGCGCCCCCTGTTTGCCATGACATGGGTGGCAAGAGCTATGAGCGTCCCAAGGACCGTCCCAACACTCAGATCGAGGATCCGGTCCCTCAAGGGGCTCTTCTTGGCGTTCCCACTCCAAGCAACTTAAACCCAAAGGACCTCGCTCTGTACAGGCCCCCGCTCTGTACAGGCCCCCTCAGCATGACACCAGGTATCCCGCAGATCCGACTCCTGTGGGAGGGCGGCTTCTGCTTTTTCGGGATATCTGGCTAGACCACACTCACGATGCTTGGGTTTGAGAAATCGTCGCCTCAGGTTACAAGATCGATTTCCAATCCCTGCCGGCCAGCAGGTTTCTGCGTTCTCGTCTTCCAAAGTCCAAAACGCAAAGCCAGGCCTTATTTCAGGCCATAGTGGGGGAGAAGCTCTGCGTCACTGATAAGTAGGTGCTCAAGGCTAAAAAGTATACATAGAGGAAAGACAACCCCGGCACACTACAACTCCCAAAAAAATGATTCCATTAGGAAAGTTCGAATCTGTACGAATTTGTTCAGCCGTTTGAGGTCCAAGATAGGGCGGACAGAGCCATCTTTTTTGGGAACGACAAAAAGGTTTGAATAGAAACCTTTGCCGCGCTGTTCCAGGGGCACAGGAATGATAACGTTTGCTTTCTGTAAAGAGGCTATGGACTGAAATAAGACTACCCCGGCACACTACAACTCCCAAGAAAAGGCAAGATGCGGTGATTTAGTATGCAAATTTCTTTTTATTGATCAGGTTCCCAGTGTCTTTAAACGTATATGTGTTTGGTCCAAAAAACAATTGACGTTTCGGCCTCCGGCCTTCGTCACACTGGACTATTATCTGACAGTTGTACAGAAAATGACAATCAATATCAAAAATACACTTGTGGACAAAAAGACAATATAACATCCAACATCATTTTTTAACAAAAGACAAGGACATAATGACGAGGTAGAAATATCATGTATCATGTTATAAGATCCGGAATAATAAATGCATAAATCTAGGTGGATAGACAGTGCACATTAAGGACCTGGATAAATAAACAGGGATTCCTTCTAGGAGTGAGGGTGTGCAACCAGCTGAGCCTATGGAAGTCCGACCAAGGACAAAGAAAAGAAGGAAAAAAGGAAAGAAAAGATGAAAAGAAAGAGGTGGGAGGAAGGAGGAAATAAAGAGCAGAAAAGCAAAGACGTGGAAGAAGCAGGTAGAAGAAAATTGTTGATATCAGAGTTCAAAGGACATCTAATGTGGGACTCACCATGCAATATCAAATGTATGAAGACACTCGGCTAAAAAGCCGGTAACTAGAAAAATGGAGGGAGTCTCATATGTACTTCACTACAATGAAAAACATGTGTTAGCGAGACATGCTATATATACGTGTGATGTATATATGAGTAACTAATTACATACAAGGAAAATGTGTGTGGAGTACTATAATACCTGTGATAAATTGCATACCATAAGGTAATAAAGGTATATTGCATCAGGGGCACTTGTGCAGGCTCAAGGGCTCTATGCTGGATGTGATAGTCAAATGTACAATGGAGTCCAGACCTCAATAAAGAGAACCATATCTTGTGCTAGAGACAACAAAAATAAATAGAAGTTTATGTATAATATCATGCAAAGGATTACCTATGAGTATGGTGCCATACAAGGCCAGCGTATATTAGGTCACATTGACAAAAGGGAATAACCATTAAGTGGCGCTTGTTATTGGATCCTAGTTCCACATGTAGAATGAACTGAAAGTATATATTAATTGTGACAAATAAAATGAAGTCAGTGTGTCAATGAACAACCACACTAGACAATTTATAGCATGAAAACATCACACATAACTATAAAGGCAAGGATTATTACCTGCAGGATGGTAGTGGGATATGTGGACTGTGACAGCTGGTAAGCAAACCAGTATATGATAGAGGAGTAAGGCTACTCTATAATAGAAGTGAAGGGTTATCAAAAGGACAAACCAAAGGAAAAGTTTACATTTAAAGTACTGCTGATATACACATTACCTATAATGTCAGGCACAAGTGGAGGAATGAAGCCGGTGTAACCGGAGGGGCATGTGGCCATGACCTTCCATAGAAAAAAACAGATGAGTCATATGAGCACTAAGATTGTGCAAGAGCCATGAGATAAAGAAAAGGATGAATAGGTCGGCTGCCATTACTTACCAAACCGCCGCTGGACGTGTGTTCTGTGTGAAGAATCCTGCACAGTGAGCTGTGTCCAGCGTGGGGGTGGTTAAATGGGAAGTGTGGGCGGGTACACTATCATTACTTCCTGTGTATGGAATGCAGGAAGTCGGGTGCGTGGAACGCACACCGTGCATGCGCAGTGCGCGCTCCAGGCCCGACTCACTGGCAGATGTCATAGTGGCTAAGTCATGTGATGGGGAGGGACCAGCGCTGGGAAAACACATTATATACGTGCATAGATGTGGGTGGAAGCCAGAGTGACTTATCCAAGGTGTCTTATAAGGTACAGGAACGGTGCAAATATCCATGAGGGTGTAGATTAGTGCTCATTATCAGAAATAGCTAGCGTTTCTGTAAGAAAGAGAAAAATATATCAATATATGGATAATTCCAGTGCATTGATGAATAATACATGTTTAGAACTAACAGAATTAAATAGATGGGTAGAGTGCTCAAAAAAAGGGACTAACATGTAATCTCAACCCTATTTTAAAATGTGCAATTTTTATTAATATTCATTAAAATGTACCCACAAACAGACACACAAACATATAAATGAGAATGGATGACGATATCCTTGTAAATAACCAAGGAGTTTTATATACACACTCACTTTAGGAAAGGGAAGGGAAACTAATATAGCCCTATAAGGGTAGTGTATCCCTACTTAACAACGGAGGGTATGACACCATAAGTTACCGGGCGCCCCCGTTCCACGTCGGCTCTCCCTCTCCCTGACCCTGATATAGGGATGGGATGGAAAGCCCTATAGTGGTGCTTGCATAGTACAATATATATGAGTTCCCAAATGGTAATACTCTTCCCTGTATTGTTTTCCTTAGATCAAGAAGGTATCAATTTACTGATCTACAACCAGGAATTCCTATTCATGATACTAGCACTGTACAAGACGTATAGACTTCTATTCCTAATAAATTATCTTTATGCAAGGTAGTGATCCATAAGAGTTATTTACAACCACATATGTTACAGGCTTACAGCCATGGATTGTTATTGAACAGGACCCGCTGCCATCTCCCCTTAGCCTCCTGATGAACCTCTAAAGGGAGAGGAGAAACGCCTTGAGGCCTGGCAGGCCTGGATTCCTGCTTCTCAGGGAAGTAATTCATCTTTTCTCCCTGTTATACTATATTATATAGAATATGATTGGAGCAACCTTTTCTATTTTGCAGCAATTTGCAGGGGTGTCTGTATCCCATTTTTCTTTCAGCTCCTGGGGTATAATGGGGAGATTATCTGAGCCCCTTGTGATATGACTCTAGGTGACTGTAATATACTTGTGGGGTATACCACCCTGTAACATATGTGGTTGTAAATAACTAAAGTGAGTGTGTATATAAAACTCCTTGGTTATTTACAAGGATATCGTGATCCATTCTCATTTATATGTTTGTGTGTCTGTTTGTGGGTACATTTTAATGAATATTAATAAAAATTGCACATTTTAAAATAGGGTTGAGATTACATGTTAGTCCAGACCTGGGCAAGGGGCGGCCCGCGGGCCACATCCGGCCCGCCTACTCTCTGTGACCGGCCCGCCCGTCTTCAGCCGGTGCAGTGGAGCCGGGCTGCAGCGTGCCGAGCAGGGAGAGATCCTGTGCAGGTCCGCACAGTAAGTGCAGGCAGCGGAACGCAGGAGTCTTTCCTCTGTTCCCTGCCGGCACTAATTGTCAGTGACACACGCGCGCGCTCTGACGTTGTCAGTACTGCGCTGCGTGTGTCATTTCAAAAGTTCCCGCCCGCCCTGCAGGAGAAGGAGCAGCACAGCAGACGGAATAATTCATGCTGCAGGACCTGCGATGACGTCACGCCCATGTGACTGTGTGGGAGGAGACACGGGATGCCGGGCAGAAAGCAAAGATACTGTATCCTGAAGGAGATGTGGACACATGATAACTGGTAATAAGAAAAGAGGGGACATGAGAGGGAGGGGGCTGCAGGGTGAGGGGCATATGAGGGAAGATGGAGTTGCAGGGTGAGTGCATATGAGGGAAGATGGAGTTGCAGGGTGAGTGCATATGAGGGAAGATGGAGTTGCAGGGTAAGTGGCATATGTGGGAAGATGGAGTTGCAGGGTGAGTGGCATATGAGGGAAGATGGAGTTGCAGGGTGAGTGGCATATGAGGGAAGATGGAGTTGCAGGGTGAGTGGCATATGTGGGAAGATGGAGTTGCAGGGTGAGTGGCATATGAGGGAAGATGGAGTTGCAGGGTGAGTGGCATATGAGGGAAGATGGAGTTGCAGGGTGAGTGGCATATGTGGGAAGATGGAGTTGCAGGGTGAGTGGCATATGAGGGAAGATGGAGTTGCAGGGTGAGTGGCATATGTGGGAAGATGGAGTTGCAGGGTGAGTGGCATATGAGGGAAGATGGAGTTGCAGGGTGAGTGGCATATGAGGGAAGATGGAGTTGCAGGGTGAGTGGCATATGAGGGAAGATGGAGTTGCAGGGTGAGTGGCATATGAGGGAAGATGGAGTTGCAGGGTGAGTGGCATATGAGGGAAGATGGAGTTGCAGGGTGAGTGGCATATAAGGGAAGATGGAGTTGCAGGGTGAGTGGCATATGAGGGCTGCAGACTGACAGAAGGATGTGAAAGGGTGCAGAGTGTTTGAGAGGGGTAAGTTGGTGTACAGGCAGGGTGAGATATGTGGGCAGGGTGTGTGACATATCGTGGTGTAGTGTGTGTGATCTGGGGGGTGCAGGCTGTATGGGGAGCTGGGTGTGTGAGATATGGGGGTGCAGGTTGTATGGGTAGCAGGGTGTGTGAGATATGGGGGTGCAGGTTGTATGGGGAGCAGGGTGTGTGACATATGGGGGTGTAGTGTGTGTGATATGGGGGTGCAGGCTGTATGGGGTGTAGTGTGTGTGATATGGGGGTGCAGGCTGTATGGGGAGCAGGGTGTGTGACATATGGGGGTGTAGTATATTACAGGTGTGCTATATGGAGGTGTATATAGTGGTGTAGTATATGGGGGGTATAGTGATGTAGTATATTACAGGTGTGCTATATGGAGGTGTATATTACAGGTGTGCTATATAGGGGTGTAGTGATGTAGTATATTACAGGTGTACTATATGGGGGTGTACTATATTACAGGTGTAGTATATGGGGTGTAGTGATGTAGTATATTACAGGTGTATAATGGGGTGTAATGATGTAGTATATCGGAGGTGTATTATATAGTGGTGCAGTATAATACAGGTGTATATGGGGGTGTAGTATATTACAGGTATATGGAGGGAGTGTAGTATAATACAGGTGTAGTATATAGGGGTGTAGTGGTGTAGTTTATTACAGGTGTAGTATATGGAGGGGGTGTAGTAATGTAGTATATTGGGTAGAACTGAGGTAATTATATTAGTCCGGCCCTCTAAACCAATCCCAATTTCTCATGCGGCCCCAAGGGAATATTAATTGCCCACCCCTGTGTTAGTCCCTCCTCGAATAATACATGTTTACAAACATGGAATCAAAGTGAAGCATATATACCACCTCTTCATATAAATACAAAAATGTTGATCGATCATATAATCATTCAGAATTGCATTTCATACAATGATAGACACTTTGGAGAAAAGCAAGTAAATTATGCAGATATCCATATCATATTGTGATTTTCCTGAAAGGCTCAGTATATGATGTATATACATTGACTGTCAGCCCACAGTATGTAGGCCAGCTTCAGACATTAGAATGAATTAGAGCTATGAAACTGCTGTCTCATATTTACGATTCAGACCATATGGTTCGAGTGTACCAAGAGTGTGTATCCATCTAGCCTCCCTGTCTAGCAGGCGCCTAATCCTATTGCCACCTCTGCGTACAACGTCGACGTGATCAATGACCTGAAATTTTAGTTGTGAGATTTGGTGTCCTGCTGTCAAAAAGTGGTGGGGTATGGGTAACAAAGAGTTACCACATCTAATATCAGATTTATGCCGACTTATGCGGTCCCGGATATGCTGGGTAGTCTCCCCAACATACCCGAGACCGCACGGGCACTTAATGTAGTAAACAACGTATGTACTGTCGCATGTATGAAAGCCCTTAATTTGGAAGATTTTTCCGGTTCTGGCATGTGTAAAGGTTCTGCCCTTTGTAACATTGGCACATTGTGCGCAGCCTAGACACGGAAAGGTGCCTTTTTGCTGTGTGTCCAAAAAAACTTGGCGTGGGACCGTCTTAGTGGACCCTATGTCGGCACGTACAAGATGGTTTCTCAAGTTGGGTGACCTCCTATGGCAGAAGAGGGGTAAATCATGAAAAGCCTCAATCTTAGGATATGCGGATTTTAAGAGGGGCCAATGTTGGCAAATGATCATTCTTAATAAAGGTTGGAAAGGATGATATGTTGTAATGCATGTTAATTGATTTCGTGATACATTATTCCGGCTGGATGTAGAGCATGTGGTATCAGCTACCATCCTTGGGTATCCCCTCTGGACGAATTTTTGACTCATCTCTTTGTATCGGTCATTTTCTGTACAACTGTCAGATAATAGTCCAGTGTGACGAAGGCCGGAGGCCGAAACGTCAATTGTTTTTGGACCAAACACATATACGTTTAAAGACACTGGGAACCTGATCAATAAAAAGAAATTTGCATACTAAATCACCGCATCTTGCCTTTTCTTGGGAGTTGTAGTGTGCCGGGGTTGTCTTTCCTCTATGTATACTTTTTACCCTTGAGCACCTACTTATCAGTGACGCAAAGCTTCTCCCCCACTGTTGCTATTTATTGGCTGTCGCAACCAAATTTTTCCACTTTTTCATATACGACGAGGAAACCTCTACCATAGTCTCCAAGGTGACTACGTCTAACAAATTCCTGGTAATACCTCCTGAGGAATTACGGGGTAGAAACTATGAGAGAGATTTACTAAGACAAGCAGCACTTGACCTCCACTTAGTGACTTTAGCCATATACCACCGCACTAAAAGGATACCTAGAGGTTTAAGAGTGTCCCTTAGACCAACCCTTTTTTCGGATAACCCACTTTTTTGCGACAAATTTGAAGCAATTCTCAATAAATGCTCAAAGGACGTTATCATATTGTGGCCAAGTTTTTTTGGATACACAGCAAAAAGGCACCTTTCCGTGTCTAGGCTGCGCACAATGTGCCAATGTTACAAAGGGCAGTACCTTTACGCATGCCAGAACCGGAAAAATCTTCCAAATTAAGGGCTTTCATACATGCGACAGTACATACGTTGTTTACTACATTAAGTGCCCGTGCGGTCTCGGGTATGTTGGGGAGACTACCCAGCATATCCGGGACCGCATAAGTCGGCATAAATCTGATATTAGATTGTTACCCATGCCCCACCACTTTTTGACAGCAGGACACCAAATCTCACAACTGAAATTTCAGGTCATTGATCACGTCGACGTTGTACGCAGAGGTGGCAATAGGATTAGGCGCCTGCTAGATAAAGAGGCTAGATGGATACACACTCTTGGTACACTCGAACCATATGGTCTGAATCGTAAATATGAGACAGCAGTTTCATAGCTCTAATTCATTCTAATGTCTGAAGCTGGCCTACATACTGTGGGCTGACAGTCAATGTATATACATCATATACTGAGCCTTTCAGTAAAATCACAATATGATATGGATATCTGTATAATTTACTTGCTTTTCTCCAAAGTGTCTATCATTGTATGAAATGCAATTCTGAATGATTATATGATCGATCAACATTTTTGTATTTATATGAAGAGGTGGTATATATGCTTCACTTTGATTCCATGTTTGTAAACATGTATTATTCATCAATGCACTGGAATTATCCATATATTGATATATTTTTCTCTTTCTTACAGAAACGCTAGCTATTTCTGATAATGAGCACTAATCTACACCCTCATGGATATGTGCACCGTTCCTGTACCTTATAAGACACCTTGGATAAGTCACTCTGGCTTCCACCCACATCTATGCACGTATATAATGTGTTTTCCCAGCGCTGGTCCCTCCCCATCACATGACTTAGCCACTATGACATCTGCCAGTGAGTCGGGCCTGGAGCGCGCACTGCGCATGCGCGGTGTGCGTTCCACGCACCCGACTTCCTGCATTCCATACACAGGAAGTAATGATAGTGTACCCGCCCACACTTCCCATTTAACCACCCCCACGCTGGACACAGCTCACTGTGCAGGATTCTTCACACAGAACCCTCGTCCAGCGGCGGTTTGGTAAGTAATGGCAGCCGACCTATTCATCCTTTTCTTTATCTCATGGCTCTTGCACAATCTTAGTGCTCATATGACTCATCTGTTTTTTTTCTATGGAAGGTCATGGCCACATGCCCCTCCGGTTACACCGGCTTCATTCCTCCACTTGTGCCTGACATTATAGGTAATGTGTATATCAGCAGTACTTTAAATGTAAACTTTTCCTTTGGTTTGTCCTTTTGATAACCCTTCACTTCTATTATAGAGTAGCCTTACTCCTCTATCATATACTGGTTTGCTTACCAGCTGTCACAGTCCACATATCCCACTACCATCCTGCAGGTAATAATCCTTGCCTTTATAGTTATGTGTGATGTTTTCATGCTATAAATTGTCTAGTGTGGTTGTTCATTGACACACTGACTTCATTTTATTTGTCACAATTAATATATACTTTCAGTTCATTCTACATGTGGAACTAGGATCCAATAACAAGCGCCACTTAATGGTTATTCCCTTTTGTCAATGTGACCTAATATACGCTGGCCTTGTATGGCACTATACTCATAGGTAATCCTTTGCATGATATTATACATAAACTTCTATTTATTTTTGTTGTCTCTAGCACAAGATATGGTTCTCTTTATTGAGGTCTGGACTCCATTGTACATTTGACTATCACATCCAGCATAGAGCCCTTGAGCCTGCACAAGTGCCCCTGATGCAATATACCTTTATTACCTTATGGTATGCAAGTTATCACAGGTATTATAGTACTCCACATACATTTTCCTTGTATGTAATTAGTTACTCATATATACATCACACGTATATATAGCATGTCTCGCTAACACATGTTTTTCATTGTAGTGAAGTACATATGAGACTCCCTCCATTTTTCTAGTTACCGGCTTTTTAGCCGAGTGTCTTCATACATTTGATATTGCATGGTGAGTCCCACATTAGATGTCCTTTGAACTCTGATATCAACAATTTTCTTCTACCTGCTTCTTCCACGTCTTTGCTTTTCTGCTCTTTATTTCCTCCTTCCTCCCACCTCTTTCTTTTCATCTTTTCTTTCCTTTTTTCCTTCTTTTCTTTGTCCTTGGTCGGTCTTCCATAGGCTCAGCTGGTTGCACGCCCTCACTCCTAGAAGGAATCTCTGTTTATCCAGGTCCTTAATGTGCACTGTCTATCCACCTAGATTTCTGCATTTATTATTCCGGATCTTATAACATGATACATGATATTTCTACCTCGTCATTATGTCCTTGTCTTTTGTTAAAAAATGATGTTGGATGTTATATTGTCTTTTTGTCCACAAGTGTATTTTTGATATTGATTGTCATTTTCTGTACAACTGTCAGATAATAGTCCAGTGTGACGAAGGCCGGAGGCCGAAACGTCAATTGTTTTTTGGACCAAACACATATACGTTTAAAGACACTGGGAACGTGATCAATAAAAAGAAATTTGCATACTAAATCACCGCATCTTGCCTTTTCTTGGGAGTTGTAGTGTGCCGGGGTAGTCTTATTTCAGTCCATAGCCTCTTTACAGAAAGCAAACGTTATCATTCCTGTGCCCCTGGAACAGCGCGGCAAAGGTTTCTATTCAAACCTTTTTGTCGTTCCCAAAAAAGATGGCTCTGTCCGCCCTATCTTGGACCTCAAACGGCTGAACAAATTCGTACAGATTCGAACTTTCCTAATGGAATCATTGAGAGCAGTACTAGCTGCCATGGAACCTGGAGAATTCCTAGCTTCCATAGACGTTCAAGATGCTTATTTACACATTACCATATGTGTCTCTCATCAACGGTTCCTTCGCTTTGCCGTAGGACACCTTCATTTCCAATTCAGGGCCCTCCCCTTTGGGCTGGCCACTGCGCCTCGGGTCTTCACAAAGGTCATGGCGGCCGTCATGTCCATTTTACACGCCAGAGGCATCTTGGTCGTTCCCTATTTGGACGACCTTCTTGTCAAAGGGAGCTCTCTTCACGTTTGCTCAGAAAGCGTGCAGATTTGCCTAGACACGCTGTCAAGGCTAGGGTGGCTTATCAACTTCAACAAGTCAACCCTCATTCCTCATCAGCGCATCACCTTTCTAGGTATGCTGATAGACACGGCTCAGTCCCGGGTTTTTCTTCCAGAGGGTAAGAGGTCTTCCCTGATCCGGGCCGCCCAATCCCTCCGCTCTCGCCGTCACACATCCCTTCGGAATGGAATGAGAGTGTTAGGCAAGATGGTGGCGGTCATAGAAGCCGTGTCCTTTGCCCAATTCCATCTGCGCCCTCTACAACTGGATCTTCTATCCTCCTGGGACAAGAATCCAGCTTCCCTGGACCGGTCAGTCCGCCTATCTCGGTCTGCGCTTAGCTCCCTCGTCTGGTGGACTCAAACCTCATCCCTATCTCAAGGGAAGTCCTTCCGCCCGGTCCACTGGCAGGTAGTCACGACGGATGCCAGCCTGATAGGCTGGGGGGCGGTGTTTCTCCACCACACTGTTCAGGGACGCTGGTCTCCTTCCGAGCGCTCTCTGCACATCAGTGTTCTGGAGATCAGAGCCATATTTTTGGCCCTTCGGAATTTTCAACCCTTACTATTGGGCCTCCCTGTTCGGATCCAGTCAGACAATGCCGCGGCCGTGGCTTACATCAACCGTCAGGGAGGAACTCGCAGCAAGGCAGCGATGAAGGAAGTATCCAGGATTCTTCTTTGGGCAGAGAAGCACATCCCCATTATTTCAGCTGTCCATATCCCAGGGGTAGACAACTGGGCCGCAGACTTTCTCAGCAGGCAAGGTCTAGCGGCAGGGGAATGGTCCCTCCACGACGAAGTGTTCCATCAGATCACTCTTCGTTGGGGACTCCCGGATGTGGACCTCATGGCGTCTCGAATGAATGCCAAAATACGTCCCTTCATATCTCGGTCGAGAGACCCGCTAGCGCTCTGCTCCGACGCCCTAGTCTTTCCATGGTCGCAGTTTCGCCTGCCCTACATCTTCCCTCCGTTTCCTCTCATTCCGAGAGTAATCAAGAAAATCAAAGCGGAGGGAATCCTGGTGATCCTCGTGGCCCCGGACTGGCCCAGGAGAGCCTGGTATCCAGAGCTCCTCCAACTTCTCAGCGACACTCCCTGGCGTCTTCCCGACCACCCGGATCTTCTGTCGCAAGGTCCAATATTCCACCAGAATACAGCACAGCTGCATTTGACGGTGTGGCGCTTGAATCCCTGATTCTAGCCAAATCGGGTCTTTCTTCCAGGGTAGTTCATGCCATGCTTAATGCTCGGAAGCCTTTCTCCGCCAGCATTTACCACAGGACCTAGAAGACCTATCTTTCCTGATGTGACCGTCATAATCGGTTGCCCCTGACCTTTTCAATCCCTAATGTTCTTGCTTTCTGCAAGACAGTCTGGACTCGGGTCTTGCTCTCAGTACCCTTAAAGGACAAGTTTCTGCCTTTGTCGATTTTTTTTCCAGAAGCAGCTGGCTTCTCGCCCTCAGGTCCGTACCTTTCTTCAAGGGGTAGCACATTTGGTCCCTCCTTATCGCCACCCCTTAGATCCCTGGGAACTGAATCTGGTTCTGGGAGTCCTTCAACTTCCTCCTTTCGAACCTCTGAGAGAAATCTCTCCTCAACGACTGTCTTGGAAAGTTGCCTTTTTAGTCGCTATTACCTCTATCAGGCGAGTTTCCGAACTGGCAGCTCTTTCCTGTCGCTCACCTTACCTGATATTCCATCATGATAAGGTGGTCCTTCGGCCTTCCCCCGCCTTCCTTCCGAAGGTCGTATCCTCTTTCCACCTGAACGAGGACATTGTGTTGCCGTCATTCTGTCCGGCCCCGGTCCACTCCTTTGAGAAAGCCCTTCACACTGTCGATTTTGTCAGGGCTCTGCGGATCTACATCTCCAGAACAGCGCCGTTGCGCAAGTCCGATGCCCTCTTCGTCCTCCCAGTAGGACACAAAAAGGGCAACCCGGCGTCTAAATCCACGATTTCTCGATGGATCAGGACTGCCATCTGTGAGGCATACAAAGCACGAGGTGCTGTTCCCCCTCAATCTGTGCGGGCCCACTCTACATGAGCAGTGGGTGCCTCCTGGGCTATCCGCCATCAGGCTTCGGCGGCCCAACTTTGCAAGGCCGCTACCTGGTCCAGTGTGCACACGTTCACAAAATTCTACAGAGTGCATACGCATGCATCCGCGGATGCTGCTCTTGGAAGACAAGTCCTTCAGGCGGCAGTGGCCCATTTATAAGTGGCCACTGCTCGGTTCTTGACAGTGTTTTGATATGTGTTCACTGCAGTTGCAGTTGTTAGTCAGCTCTTTGTCTGATGTTATACACTGTTATTAGTTCAGTTCCCACCCAGGGACTGCTTTGGGACGTCCCACTGTCTGTGTCCCCCAATGAAAAGGCGAGAAAGGAAAGGACATTTTTGTGTATTCACCGTAAAATGTCTTTCTTGGAGCCTTTCATTGGGGGACACAGCTCCCACCCTTGTGGTTTTGGTTGTCCTTTTCCTACTGCTTTTACACCAAACTGAGCTAGTTCCCGCCTAGCTGGGGTTATATGCTGTGGGAGGAGGAGCTAACTCTTTTTTAAACCTAGTGTCAAGCCTCCTCTGGAGACAACATATAACCCACTGTCTGTGTCCCCCAATGAAAGGCTCCAAGAAAGACATTTTACGGTGAGTACACAAAAATGTCCTTTTTCTATTATTCCTTAAACATTAATTTCACCATGTTCACCTATTCCCTTACGGTCTTTGCTCCACTAATCCTCACTCTCCTTCGCTATCCCCTAAACCCCAGTACTCTCCAACCAGTCATCTCCCCTTCCCTCCTAAACATCAGATCTCTCCTACTATGACGCAGAAACTGTCAACTTCTCCCACCTGCTCTCCCTTTCTCTACTTCTCACTGCTGGTGACATATCTCCCTATCCTGGACCCCCACAGAAGATGCTCACCATTCTATCACCCTATTATCACTCCGCACCCACTAAAAACTACCGCAACATCTCCAATATAAAATCTATTCCCCTCTCACCCACTCCGCTGCCCCCTCTTTCTGAAGCGCTCTGGAATGTCCGTTTTGTCTGTAATAAACTGCACGTCATTCACGATCTCTTTACCTCTACCAATCTATCCTTTCTGGGCCTCACCAAAACATGGCTGACACCCTCTGACACTGCCTCCCCTGCTGCGCTGTGCTATGGCGGCCTTCACTTCACCCACACTCCTCGCCCTGGCAATAGACAGGGTGGAGGAGTGGGTCTCCTTCTTTCTAACAACTGCAGCTTTAACCCAATCCCACCTCTACCCTTTCTTGTCCTGCCTTCTTTTGAAGTACACTCTGTCCGCATCTATTCCCCCTCCAACCTCCAAGCGGCCGTCATATACAGACCTCCGGGCCCTACCACTACCTTCATCGACCAGTTCTTTGCCTGGCTACTTCACTTTCTCTCTGCTGATATTCCCACTATCATCATGGGTGACTTCAACCTCCCCACTGACACCTGCCAGTTGGCAGCCTCCAAACTCCTGTGCCTCGCTTCATCCTTTGGTCTTTCTCAGTGGTCCACCTCTGCCACCCATAAAAATGGACATACGTCTCTGCTCTCTATCTGACCTCACAACCTCCCCTCTCCTCCTATTTGACCACCATCTACTGACCTTTTCAGCCCTGTCCTCCTCACCTGCCACTTCTGTCAAGCAACTAGCACACGCCCACAGAAACCTTGTACATCTCAACATGCACACCCTCTCTGACTCTATCCTACCTCTGTCCTCCATATTTTCACTCCACGACACAAACAGTGCCACAATTTTCTACAACACCACTCTCACATCAGCGATTGATTCAGTCGCCCCTCTCATGCATGGCAGAGTGAGACGAATCAATAGACAACCCTGGCACAACAGCCTCACTAAAAAACTTCAAGTGTCTAGGGCTGCTGAGCGGTGGTGGAAGAAAACGCACTCCCAGGAAGATTTCACCACATTAAAAAAAGCAATTCACACATTTTGTTCGGCCCTCACCTCTGCTAAACAGGATTACTGCAGAACCCTCATATCCTCTTGATCACACAACCCCAAACAGCTATTCAATAATTTTACCTCCCTCATCTCCGCAGAAGACTTTGCTACATATTTCAAACATAATATCGCCAAACAAGGCAATTCTTCTCTGCTCAATCACCACAACCCCTTCGTATAACAGACCACTGCCCCTCCCTCA
Organism: Anomaloglossus baeobatrachus; assembly: GCF_048569485.1. NCBI lineage: Eukaryota > Metazoa > Chordata > Amphibia > Anura > Aromobatidae > Anomaloglossus > Anomaloglossus baeobatrachus. The sequence goes on along the minus strand of NC_134355.1, from coordinate 214,448,857 downwards.
AACTTTCTCCCCACCATCACCGAAGGAGAGCTCGCACATCTCGAAAGCACAACTCACCACCTGCGCACTTGACCTCATCCTATCCCACCTCCTCCCCAACCTCACCACTATGCTTATTACAGTCTTAACCCATCTTTTCAACCTATCTTTAACCTCTGAAACCTTCCCTTCTGCTTTTAAACATGCAACAATCACACCCATCCTAAAGCAACCTTACCTCGACCCAACCTCTATTACCAATATCACTACTCCCGTTCGCTTCAAAACTCCTCGAACAGCACGTCCATGCTGAACTTTCCTCCCACCTCTCATCTAAAGTCCGCTTTACGTGCTACGACATCGCTAATGCAATGTCGTTGGGGTCACAGATTTTGTGACGCACATCCGGCCGCATTAGCGATGTCGTTGCGTGGGACACCTAATAGCGATTTTGAATCGTTGCAAAAACGTTCAAAATCGCTAATCGGTGACATGCCCCCCTAATCTCGATTATCGTTGCTGCTGCAGTTACGATGTTGTTCCTCGTTCCTGCGGCAGCACACATCGCTATGTGTGACACCGCAGGAACGAGGAACCTCACCTTACCTGCGTCCCGCCAGCAATGAGAAAGGAAGGAGGTGGGCGGGATGTTCGTCCCGCTCATCTCCGCTCCTCCGCTTTGATTGGGCGGCCGCTTAGTGATGTCACTGTGGCGCCGAACAAGCCGCCCCCTTTAGAAAAGAGGCGGTTCGCCGGTCACAGCGACGTCACTATGCAGGAAAGTAGTGTGACGGGTCCGCGCGATTTTGTGCGCGACGGTGGATATGCCCGTGTCGCACAAACGATAGGGGCGGGTACGCACGCTAGCGATATCGGTACCGATTTAGCAGCGTGTAAAGCAGCCTTAACTCTCTCTTTGACAACCTACAGTCCGGCTTCCGTCCACATCATTCTACTGAAACTGCCCTGACTAAAATCACAAATGACTTGCTGCCAAAGCTAACAATCACTTCTCTATACTCCTACTTCTAGACCTGTCCTCAGCCTTTAACACTGTCGATCACTCCCTCCTATTACAGATCCTCTTTTCCCTTGGTGTCAGAGATCTTGCCGTCTCTTGGATCTCTTAATACCTTTCCAACCGCACTTTTATTGTCTCTCACTCGCACACAACCTCTTCATCCCATCCTCTCTCAATGCTCATTCCTGGGACCCTTACTTTTTCCATCTATACATTTGACCTGGGACAACTCATAAAGTCCCATGGCTTTCATTACCACCTATGTGCTCATGACACTCAGATCTACCTTTCTGGTCCAGATGTCACATCTCTGCTGTCCAGAATCCCAGTGTCTATCAGCCATATCCTCCTTCTTCTCCTCTCGCTTCCTAAAACTCAATGTGTCCAAAACTGAACTAATCATCTTTCCTCCATCTCACCTACACTCTCTACCTGATCTATCTATTACAATAAGCAACATCACGCTCTCCCCAGTACCCAAAGTTTGGTGCATCGGAGTGACCCTCGATTCTGCCCTGTTGTTCATACCACACATCCAATCCCTCACCACCTCCTGTCGTCTTCAACTCAAAAATATTTCCAGAATCCGTCCTTTCCTCAATCTACAAAAATGCTAGTTCATGCCCTCATAATCTCCCGCCTTGATTACTGCAACATACTCCTCTGTGGCCTCCTTGCTAACCATCTCGCACTTCTCCAGTCCATCCTTAATTCTGCTGCCCGAATGATCCACCTCTCTCCTCAACAGCACCCCACTTCTCCCCTCTGCAAATCCCTCCATAGGCTCCCAATCCTCCACCGTATCCAATTCAAACTACTAACACTGACCTACGAAGCCATCCATAATCTGTCTCCTCCGTATATCTCCGAACTAATCTCCCGCTACACTCCAACACGTAACCTCCGGTCTTCCCAAGACCTACTTCTCTGCTCTTCTGTCATTCACTCCTCATGCAGCCGCCTCCAAGACTTCTCCCGAGCATCTCCTGTCTTCTGGAATGTTCTGCCTCAACATGTCAGATTATCTGCTACACTTGTAAGCTTCAAACGGAACCTGAAAACTCATCTGTTCAGAAATGCCTATAAACTCCAATGACCCCACTGCGTCACCACCGCTAGATCTGCCACCCGACCAACATCCCACTGTCAGGTTTGGTGCAAGGAGGGGGATCCATGGGACTGCGCACCTGATTCCCCCAAGGAGACCACCAGGAGGGAACCCCTATACAGGGGCTGTCTGGCAATCACCTCAGAGGGCCTAGATACACAGCAGCCGGGACACGGGAGCGTTGTGGGTTAGCGTCCGAAGATGTCCACACAGAATATGGAGGCTGGTCCCAGGGTAGACGTGGACTGGGAAGAACCGGGTACAGGTGCCGACTGGAGATAGCAAATGGAGTCCGGGGCTAGTGAAGGTGCAGTCAGGCGATACCGGGCGGAGTCCAGGATCGGTGACTGGTACAGGCTGGAGGAAGATGACGGGATCCACAACAGTCTGACACTGTGGATGCTCCTGGAAAGCCGGAGGACCGGGCACGCACAGGCAGCAGTCGGGATTTGCAGGCAGAGACAGGATTAATCCTGGGCACAAGACACAGAGGGACCTGAACACTAGCACAAGAGACACGGCTACTGGTACATGTTGAACAGGCACCGCCCATAAGGAGAAGGAAGTCTTATATACCCTGTACCTGTTATCAGCCATTTCCTGTTTCAGAGACACTGGCCCTTTAAGAGAAGGGGAGAGAGCCCGCCCGCGCCCTAGCGCGCTTGTGCGAGACCCGGGAGCCGGAGAAGCGTGCAGGATGCAGGAGATATGAGGCAGGGAGCTGGAGGCAGAGTCCTGGGCTGCAGCAAGATGCCGGGACCGACGAGCGGGGGGCACAGAAGAGGCCGAGGGAGGAGAGCGGGAGCGGGTGCCGTGGTCAGGGTGCACGGGAACCGGGCCGGTGAGAGGGAAGCGGTGCCAGGATAAGCGGCGCCGGGATAAGCGGTGCGGTGACGAGCGGTGCCGCGGCCCTGGAGGCGTAACAGTACCGCCCCTCATGCCCCCCTCCCCGCAACCGGGACAAAAATCGGCGAAGGAGAAGAGGGGCATCAATATTCTCCCGGGGTTGCCTCCTAGACCGCTCCTCGGGGCCAAACCCTTTCCAATCAACCAGGAAGAACGGCCTACCTCTCACCCTCTTCATGGCCAAGATATGTCTTACCTCAAACACGTCATCAGAGGCAAGAGGAGGAGGAGAATCACCGGAATCAGCGAAGTAAGGACTGAGGACCACCGGCTTGAGCAAGGACACGTGAAAGGAGTTGGGGATGCGCATAGTGGCTGGGAGGTGCAATAGTTAAGAGACTTTGTTGATCCGCTGGATGACCTTGAACGGACCAATGTATCGCGGACCCAACTTGTACGAGGGGATCTTCAGCCGAACGTACTTGGAGGACAGCCACACTTTTTCCCCAGGAGAAAAGTGAGGGGGATCGAGGCGTCTCCTGTCAGCATGTTTCTTCATCCGAGCGGAAGCCTGTTCCAGAGATGTCTTGACAGCACTCCATATGTCGGAGAAGTCCCTGGACAGGGCATCTACAGCGGGAACATCAGAGGTAGACGGTACCCGTAGTGTAACAGAAGGCTGGAGGCCATAGACAACATGGAATGGAGAGCTGGAGGAGGACTCACTGACGTGATGATTATAGGAGAACTCAGCCCAACGGAGTCGCGTGGACCAGTCATCATGATGTGCATTGACGAAGTGCCGAAGGAAGGAGGTCAGGACCTGGTTGACCCGTTCGACCTGGCCATTAGACTGGGGATGGTAGGCCGAGGAGAAGTCCAGAGATACTCTCAGATGTTTACAGAGCGCCCTCCAGAAGTGCGATGTGAACTGAGTCCCCCTGTCAGACACAATATGCAGGGGAAAGCCGTGAAGCCGGAATATGTGCTGAATGAAGGCGTCTGCGAGTTCCGGGGCAGAGGGTAGGCCGACCATGGGAACGAAATGAGCCATCTTGGAGAATCGGTCCACCATGACCCAAATGACGGTTCAACCAGAAGATGAAGGCAAGTCCGTGGTTAAATCCATGGCAATGTGTTGCCATGGGACGGAGGGAATGGGCAGAGGCAGGAGACAGCCGAAGGGCAGGTGCTTGGGCGTCTTGTTGCGGGCACAGGATGGACAAGCGGAGACAAAAGAGACGTCATCCTTACGAAGAGGCCACCAACAGTGGCGAAGAATAGCGCACCAATTTTTTTTCTGACCTGCGTGTCCAGCCACTTTCGAGGAATGCCCCCATTGAAGAACCTCTAGTCTGTCGGTCTCCGCAACGAAGGTCTTCCCAGGGGGTATCTGTGACAGAGTGACGGGAGCCACCGGGATGACCTTACTGTGACAGATGATGGACTGGTCCATCTCTTCCTCTAGCTCTGCCGGTACGAAGGACTGGGACAAGGCATCAGTCCGCACATTCTTGTCCGCAGGACGGAAATGTAGTTGGAAGTCGAACCGGGCGAAGAACAGGGACCAGCAGGCTTGTCGCGGGTTGAGTCTCTGGGCGGACTGCAGATACGCCAGGTTTTTATGGTTGGTGTAGATGATGACCGGGTATACCACCCCCTCCAGCAAGTAGCGCCACTCCTCCAGGGCCAACTTGATAGCCAGGAGCTCCCAATCGCCAATGGTATAATTGCGTTCCAGTACAGAGAAGACCTTGGAGAAGAACCCGCAGGTAACCATTTTTCCAGAGGACGACTTCTGCATGAGCACGGCCCCGACTCCCGATGAGGAGGCATCCACCTCCAAGGTGAATTCTCTGTTCAACTCCGGTCTGTGGAGAACGGGAGCGGAGGGAAACACCTGTTTCAGGGAGCAGAAGGCATCGTCGGCCTCAGGGGACCATTCTTTCGGGTTCGCCCCCTTCTTCGTCAAGGCGGAGAGAGGAGCCGTCAGCGCAGAGAAGTGAGGGATAAACTGATGATAATAATTGGCTAAGCCCAGGAAGCGTTGGATGGCTTTCAGTCCAGAGGGAGGAGGCCATTTGAGAATGGAAGACACTTTCTCGGGATCCATCTGCAGACCCATGTCGAAAATCACGTAGCCAAGAAAGGGAAGGGACGTCAATTCAAACAAGCATTTATCGTACTTGGTGTACAGACGGTTCTCCCTAAGCCTCTGCAGAACGAGTCGTATGTTTCTTCTGTGGGTCGGCAAGTCTGGAGAATAGACCAGGATGTCGTCCAGATACACGACCACACAGACGTAGGGGAGATCCCTGAAGACGTCATTCGCCAGCTCCTGGAAGACAGCCGGGGCATTACAGAGACCGAACGGCATCACAGTATTCGTAGTGCCCGTCTCGGGTGTTGAATGCCGTCTTCCATTCATCTCCCGGGCGAATACGCACCAGGTTGTAAGCTCCGCGAAGATCAAGTTTGGTGAAGATGCGGGCCCACCTAAGCCGATCGAATAGCTCCGGGATGAGAGGAAGGGGCTATTTGCTTTTTACAGTGAACTGGTTCAAGCCCCTGTAGTCAATGCAGGGTCGCTGGTCTCCTTCTTTCTTCTTAACGAAGATAAACCCGGCTCCTGCAGGGGATGAGGATCTCCTGATGAACCCCCTTGCCAGGTTATCCGCAATGTAGTCCGAAATGGCCTGCATCTCGGCTGGTGACAAGGGATAGATACGTCCACGGGGAGGAGTGGTTCCTGGCAGCAAGTCGATAGCACAGTCGTATGGTCTGTGCGGCGGCAACACTTCGGCCTCCTTTTTGTCGAAGACATCCACAAACAATTAATAAGCAGAGGGCAGTCCTGGCAGGGACTTGGGTACCGGAGGCTGAGGGACAGGGCGGACGGGCTGTAAACAGCGCTCGTGGCAGGACTGGCCCCAACGGGTGATCTCTCCGAAACACCAACTGACGAGAGGTTCATGTGCCCGTAACCACGGGAGCCCCAGGAGGAGCGAGTGAGCCAGTTGAGGCAGTACGTATAGGCTGATTTTCTCAGTGTGCAGTGCGCCTATACGGAGCTCCATGGGTTCGGTGACGGATAACACGGAATCAGAGAGAGGTCTCCCGTCTACGGAGGCGATCACAAGAGGACTTGAGAGCGGTATAACGGGAATCCGGTATTTGTCCACAGTGGCTTGTTGTATGAAGTTGCCTGCTGACCCAGAATCCAGATACGCCTCTGCCGTGAACCGGGTCGGTCTTCTGCGTGGTCACCTGAACCGTCAGCGTTACTGGGGACGTGAGTGCTCCGGCGCCTAGTAAGTTAGCCTCCCCTACCAACCCTAGGCTTTGGAGTTTCCTGGCCGGTCTGGGCAGGAACGAATCAGGTGTGTGTCGCCACCACAGTAGAGGCATAGGGCCCTGGCGATCCGCTCCTTCCTTCGTTGTTCAGCCTGTCCCAGGCGATCCACTTGCAAGGGTTCGGGAGTAGAACAGCTGGATGGCACCGACAGGGGAGCGGAGGGTCTCTGGATTGCTGGAACGTGGCGCATCGGTCTCCTCTCCCGGAGTGCTTCCTTGGTCCGTTCCTGGAAGCGGAGGTCAATCCTGGAGGCCAGAGAGATCAGACCATCCAAGGTAGGATGAACATCACGACCAGCCAACTCGTCCTTGATGCAACCGGAGAGCCCCTCCCAGAAGGCCGCAGTCAATGCCTCGTTCCATCCCAATTCGGAGGCAAGCGTGCGGAAACGGATGGCGTATTGACCAACAGTTAGAGAGCCTTGGCATAGTCAAAGGAGAGAAGAGACCGTCGCGGAGGTGTGTCCCGGTTCATCAAAGGTGTTGCGGAAGGCCTCTAGGAATGCCCGGATGTCGGTGGTCACCAGATCTTCTCTTTTCCATAAGGGATTCATCCAGGCCAATGCTTCTCCCTCCAGATGGGACATCAGAAAGGCCACTTTCGCCTGATCCAAGACAAAGAGGTGTGGGAGCAATTTGAAGTGCAGGGAGCATTGATTCAGGAAGCCTCTACAGGTCTTGGGGTCACCGGCATACCGGGGCGGAGCAGCAAGCCCCAGTTTAGAGGCTGAGGCAGACACAACCGCGGGAACCGCTGCCGTAGACTGATCAGACAGGGCTGTGGCTGTTGCCTGAAGAGTATATAAACTGGTATCAACGGACATCATAAAGGCCAGCATGCGAGATTTGGTCTTGCGTTGTCGCACCAGTTCTTGGTGTAATCCAGCCAGCTGGGACGCTTGTGACCCGCGGGATCCATGGCCTGTTCAAGCTGTCAGGTTCGGTGCAAGGAGGGGGATCCATGGGACCGCACACCGGACTCCCACCAAGGAGACCACCAGGAGCGAACCCCTATACAGGGGCTGTCTGGCAATCACCTCAGAGGACCGAGATACGCAGCAACCGGGACACGGGAGCGTTGCGGGTTAGCGTCCGAAGATGTCCACACAGGATATGGAGGCTGGTCCCAGGGTAGACGTGGACTGAGAAGAACCGGGTACAGCTGCCGACTGGAGATGGCAAATGGAGTCCGGGGCTAGTGAAGGTGCAGTCAGGCCATACCGGGCGGAGTCCAGGATCGGTGATGGGTACAGGCTGGAGGAAGATGACGGGATTCACAACAGTCTGACACAGGGGATTCTCCTGGAAAGCCGGCGGACCGGGCACGCACAGGCAGCAGTTGGGATCTGCGGGCAGAGACAGGGTTAATCCTGGGCACAAGACACAGAGGGACTTGAACACTAGCACAAGAGACACGGCTACTGGTACATGTTGAACAGGCACCGCCCATAAGGAGAATGAAGTCTTATATACCCTGTACCTGCTATCAGCCATTTCCTGTTTCAGAGACGCTGGCCCTTTAAGAGAAGGGGAGAGAGCACCCGCGCCCTAGTGCGCATGTGCGAGACCCGGGAGCTGGAGAAGCGTGCAGGACGCAGGAGAGATGAGGCAGGGGAGTTGGAGGCAGAGTCCTGGGCTGCAGCAAGACGCCGAGACCGCCGAGCAGGGGGCACGGAGGAGGCCGAGGGAGGAGAGCGGGAGCGGGTGCCGTGGTCGGGGTGCACGGGAACCGGGCCGGTGAGAGGGGAGTGGTGCCGGGATAAGCGGTGCGGTGACCAGCGGCGTCGCGGCCCTGGAGGCGTGACACCCACCTACTGTCTCCTCCCTAAAATCATATAGTAGAAAATTGGATTATCGGTCTGGCGAGCGCTGACAATGCACAGGTTCCGTTAAAGATTAAATTGTTTTATTGTTAAAATATTTTTAGAATGCTCCTGTTATTTAGATAATACAACGCGTTTCAGCAATACATCAATGCTTTCCTCAGGTATCCTACCTGAGGAAAGCATTGATGTATTGCTGAAACGCGTTGTATTTAAATAACAGGAGCATTCTAAAAATATTTTAACAATAAAACAATTTAATCTTTTACGGAACCTGTGCATTGTCAGCGCTCGCCAGACCGATAATCCAATTTTCTACTATATGCTCACTCCCGTCTGAGGGAATCGGTCAGAGCTGCAGAAAGACACAGGCATTTCCATTCCAAAGTGAAATTTCCAGCTGGAGAACGGTGGATCGCTGCAACACTCCAAGACCCAGAGTGCCGGGGATCCTAGGAGAAACCAGCGGTCCCGAATCCGGCTATCTCCATTAAAGATCACGACCTAACAGCATCGATACCAAGGATTCAAACCCCCGTTCACTCGGAGGACCCATACAACCAACACCGGGGTTGTGCGAGGGCGCACAACCTCATCAGGTGAGCAAATTCAAATTCCTCTAAATTTAATCTTAGACCCGCGGGTACTCCTCATATGCGCTACTCTCTCTTTTTCAGTAAAATCATATAGCATGTAAGCCCGCAAGGGCAGGGTCCTCTTCCCTCTGTACCAGTCTGTCTGTTGTAATTTGTATGTATATTCTGTAAGTAACCCCTTCTCATGTACAGCACCATGAAATCAATGGTGCTCTCTAAATAAATATTGTTAATACTATTGAATACTTCTTTCCTTTCTCGCCTTTTCATTGGGGGACACAGACAGTGGGTAGTATGGTGTCTCCAGGGGAGGCGTGACACTAGATTGAAAAAGTGTTAGCTCATCCCCCCACAGCATATACCCTAGCTAGACAGGAAACTAACTCAGTTTTTTCTAGTGTCTGCAGGTAGGCCGACATGTCTGGCCTGAGCCCCAGGCCAGCTTAATTTTTATTTATTTTTTATTTATTTTTTATTTTGACCTATTTTTGATTATGGGGTAATACCAGGGTGCCTGCCACCCTCGTTCCCCCCGCTTACGGGCAGAGGAAACCTGGCGTGCACAAGCCATCAGTCTTCCCTCGCGCCCAAGTGGTTGAGTCTGCGTACCCCCCCAGGCTCCCTGGAAGCACCTCACACCAAGGTAGCTCCAGAGGGCTAAGCAGAGCCGAGGACCTGCTTCAGCCGTGAGCCGAAGATGCGTCCCTGAGATCCCCGCATCCATAACCGACGCATCTTCAGATGGAGCCAGGAGCAGGTAGGGAGACGACGAGTCATCTGTCCCCTGTATCCAAACCGCCGCCTGGAAAGGAGCCGGTGGGGCGATGCAGGCCGTGATCCCGGGAAGCATCATTAATTTAGCCCCCGGCTTCGGCCTGCATTCTAGCAACGCCCCCTCTCACTGCTCTGGAAGCCGCTCCCTCACTCAGGAGCAGCTCCTTTCCTATTGGCCGTCACGCTTAGTCCCAGTCCTGAGACCAATCAGCCTCCGGGGGCCGTCTCTCTCCTCCATGCTGCCAGGAACACTGGATTCTACGTGGGGAGCAGACTTGGCTCTGCACTTCTGCAGCACTATATACCGCTCTGCTCAGCAGTATATCGCTGTCTCTCTAGCGGTGTGTGCCTGCTGGCTAGCGGTGTATATCAGCTACTAGCGGTATATACTGGCTCTGCCTGCAGGTATATGCCGACTGTTTGACAGTATATGCCATTTTGCTATCTGTATATACCGTCTCTGCATAGTAGTCACTTTATAATACTGCTAGTGGCTCCTCACTCATAGTAACAGCGGCATATCCCTATATAGGGCTGTATGACTCTGCTGCTGACATGCGTAACCGCAAGGGTGATAAAGCTTCCCAGGCGTCCTCTACGGATCTGTACTATGCCTGTACCACCTGGACGCTCGTTTTCTAATGGCCGAAGCTATCCACTATGCCGAGGATGCGATGCCCCTACTACCGTGTCACAACAGACCCAGTTGCCGGACCAGGAGGCCGCGCAGGTTTTGGATTCTGCCCCGGCCACCGGCCAGGCAGCTCCCCCGTCTGATGACGTTCTTCCTCCATGGGCTCTTCTAATATCTAAAAGGATAGATGACCTTGTCACTCAGATATCCCAAACCTCAGGCAGCCTTTCCCCGGCTCAGCTCCCTCAGAGGAGCCCGCCTGCTTCGTCTGGTCCTTCTTCCCCAGAACATAAAAAGGCTGCTTCCAAGAGGCGCCATTGCGACCTCTACGCCTCTTCCGACTCGGACGATGGTCAGTCTGACTCTGGCTCTGTGACTTTTAGTAGTCACGATTCCCAAGACTCTGACTCTGATTCAGATGTCCCTTCCGAATCTAGGCATATAGAAGACACACTAATTTCGGCTGTCAATCACTCTGTCGATTTCTGATCAGCCTCCGGAACGGACTTCTCAGTCGGCAATCAAGCGGGCCAAGAAGCCTCCTAAGTCCTTTGCCCAGGATCCGGTTTTTCGTCAAATCGTGTCTAAACGGTGGGATCACCCTGATAGAAGGTTTAATAAAAAACCTTTCACTTCATTCGCTTATCCTTTTCCCTCTGAAATGGTTAAGACCTGGTCAGTACCCCCCGTTGTGGACCCGCCAGTATCCAGGCTGGCTAAACACACAGTGAGACAGCGCGTCTCTCAAGGACTCGTCCGACTGCGCAGTTGATGCGGCGGTCAAGTCTATTTTCCAGGCTTCAGGCTTCTCTCTTCGCCCCCTGTTTGCCTTGACATGGGTCGCGAGAGCTATGGGTGTGTGGAGTAAGAACCTACGCAGGATGCTTCGCTCTTGTGAAATTCCTCCGGAGGCTTTTGAGATCCTTGATTTGATCTCCCTAGCCTCTAATTATTTTCTTCACGGCTCCCTAGATGCAGCTAGTTTGTCAGCCCTAACGGCAGCCAATGCTGTTTTTGCCCGCAGAGTCCTGTGGCTAAAGATATGGAACGCGGACAGTGCTTCCAAGAAATCCCTGTCCACACTCCCCTTCCATGGTTTTCGCCTGTTTGGAGAATCCCTGGACAAACTCATATCTGAGATGACAGGTGGAAAAAGTACCATTCTACTACAAAAGCGGCCTGTATCCAGGAATTTTAAAGGATCTTCTTGGCGCAGGCAGTCCTTTCGACCCGTCTCCCAAAAACCTTCCGTACAAGGATTGTCCCAATGCTCAGATCGAGGATCCGGCCCCTCAAGGGGCTCTTTGGCGTTCCCACTCCAAACAACCTAAACCTAAGGGACCTCGCCCTGCACAGGCCCCCTCAGCATGACGCCAGGTATCCCTCAGATCCGACTCCTGTTGCAGGACGGCTTCTGCTTTTTCGGGATATCTGGCTAGACCACACTCACGATGCTTGGGTTCGAGAAATCGTCACCTCAGGTTACAAGATCGATTTCCATTCCCTGCCGGCCAGCAGGTTTCTGCGTTCTTGTCTTCCAAAGTCCAAAACGCAAAGCCAGGCCTTATTTCAGGGCATAGCCTCGTTACAAAAAGCAAACGTTATCATTCCAGTGCCCATGGAACAGCGCGGCAAAGGTTTCTATTCAAACCTTTTTGTCGTTCCCAAAAAAGATGGCTCTGTCCGCCCTATCCTGGATATCAAAAGACTGAACAGATCCGTACGCATTCGGACCTTCTGAATGGAGTCATTGAGAGTAGTACTAGCTGCCATGGAACCGGAAGAGTTATGTGTATCCCATCAACTGTTCCTTCGTTTTGCCGTAGGACATCGTCATTACCAATTCAGGGCCCTCCCCTTTGGACTGGCCACTGCGCCTCGGGTCTTCACAAAGGTCATGGCGGCCGTCATGTCCATTTTGCACCCCAGAGGCGTTCTGGTCGTTCCCTATTTGGACGACCTACTTGTCAAGGGAAGCTCTCCTCAAGTTTGCTCAGAAAGCGTGCACATATGCTTAGACAAGCTGTCAAGGCTAGGGTGGCTTATCAACTTCAACAAGTCATCCCTCATTCCTCGTCAGCGCATCACCTTTTTAGGTATGCTGATAGACACGGCTCAGTCCCGGGTTTTTCTTCCAGAAGACAAAAGGTCTTCCATCATCCGGGCCGCCCAATCCCTCCGCTCCCGCCGTCACACATCCTTGGGAATGGGATGAGAGTGTTAGGCAAGATGGTGGCAGTCATGGAAGCCGTGTCCTTTGCCCAATTCCATCTGCACCATCTACAACTGGATCTTTTATCCTTCTGGGACAAGAATCCAGCTTCTCTAGACCGGTCAGTCCGCTTATCTCGGACAGCGCTCCACTCCCTCGTCTGGTGGACTCAAGTCTCATCCCTATCTCAAGGGAAGTCCTTCCGTCCTGTCCACTGGCAACAAGTAGTCACGACAGATGCCAGCCTTATAGGCTGGGGGGCGGTGTTTCTCCACCACACTGTTCACGGACGCTGGTCTCCCTCCGAACGCTCCCTTCACATCAACATTCTAGAGATCAGAGCCATATTTTTGGCCCTTCAGAACTTTTAGCCCTTACTATTGGGTCTCCCTGTTCGGATCCAGTCAGACAATGCCACGGCTGTGGCTTACATCAACCGTCAGGAAGGAACTCGCAGCAGGGCAGCGATGAAAGAAGTATCCAGGATTCTTCTTTGGACAGAGATGCACATTCCCATTATTTCAGCTGTCCATATTCTGGGAGTAGACAGCTGGGCCGCAGACTTTCTCAGCAGACAGGGTCTAGCGGCAGGGGAATGGTCCCTCCACGACGAAGTGTTCCATCAGATCACTCTTCGTTGGGGACTCCCAGATGTGGACCTCATGGCGTCTCGGATGAACGCCAAGGTACATCCCTTTATATCCCGGTCGAGAGACCCGCTAGCGCTCGGCTCCGACACTCTAGTCTTCCCGTGGTCGCAGTTTCACCTACTCTACATCTTCCCTCCGTTTCCTCTCATGCCGCACCGGTGATCGGTGAGTATGAAGGAGGGAGAGACTGACCGACAGGGAGAGAGAGAAACCGACAGACAGAGAGAGAGAATTTTGTACTAACCAGAAAGGAATTTCCACTTCTGAGCATGCTCTGTTGCTAAAAACGGATCCGTCGCCGGAATCCGTTATTTAACGGATTCCGACGGATTGCAGCGCCCATAGGCTTCCATTATAACCATGACGGATGCCAACAGAATCCTGCACGGTGCGTTTTTTTTGCCGCTCCAAAAAAACGTTACATTCTGCGTTGCTTCCACCCGGCTGTGAGTCACTTCACAACTGATCAGTCGCATAGCTCATTTCATTGAAGTAACCAGGAAGTCTTATCCCATACGGGGTGACGACGCTCACGCTATGTGTTTACAATTCCGTGAGACAAAACAACACCCATAAGGAACGTAATACTATATAAGGCTAGCACTTTCATCACCCTGATACGCCCCCTGGAAGAAGCTAGGTGCGAAATGGTCATCGGGGTGGAGGGACGGCTGTGCAGGAGCTCCGTACATAGATCTATACTATCATGGTATGATTGCCACTTTATACTATGTGCAGGAGTAATTAGTTTGGTATATAGAACTTATTGAATAGATAATACTATTCAATTGATTACAGCAATGGTCCTGTTGTAGTTACTTATATTCTTGAGGAGTTTATTCAAATTAGCTGATTGCTTTGTAGTATAATATGTATATGGTATTATTCTATTTAACATTTGCTATGTTTAATATTATTGTGGCGCCATATACATATTGACAAATACCAATAGACAATGCACTTTATTGCCTGGGAATGTGAATCCTTTTCATACCTCTATTTTATAGTGCAATATCTAATTTGTTTGTCTTTTGCTATTCAAACATATGTTATATATGTATACATATATATATATATATATATATATATATATATACATATATATATACAGTGCCTACAAGTAGTATTCAACCCCCTGCAGATTTAGCAGGTTTGATAAGATGCAAATAAGTTAGAGCCTGCAAACGTCAAACAAGAGCAGGATTTATTAACAGATGCATAAATCTTACAAACCAACAAGTTATGTTGCTCAGTTAAATTTTAATACATTTTCAACATAAAAGTGTGGGTCAATTATTATTCAACCCCTAGGTTTAATATTTTGTGGAATAACCCTTGCTTGCAATTACAGCTAATAATCGTCTTTTATAAGACCTGATCAGGCCGGCACAGGTCTCTGGAGTTATCTTGGCCCACTCCTCCATGCAGATCTTCTCCAAGTTATCTAGGTTCTTTGGGTGTCTCATGTGGACTTTAATCTTGAGCTCCTTCCACAAGTTTTCAATTGGGTTAAGGTCAGGAGACTGACTAGGCCACTGCAACACCTTGATTTTTTCCCTCTTGAACCAGGCCTTGGTTTTCTTGGCTGTGTGCTTTGGGTCGTTGTCTTGTTGGAAGATGAAATGACGACCCTTCTTAAGATCCTTGATGGAGGAGCGGAGGTTCTTGGCCAAAATCTCCAGGTAGGCCGTGCTATTCATCTTCCCATGGATGCGGGCCAGATGGCCAGGCCCCTTGGCTGAGAAACAGCCCCACAGCATGATGCTGCCACCACCATGCTTGACTGTAGGGATGGTATTCTTGGGGTCGAATGCAGTGCCATCCAGTCTCCAAACGTCACGTGTGTGGTTGGCACCAAAGATCTCGATCTTGGTCTTATCAGACCAGAGAACCTTGAACCAGTCTGTCTCAGAGTCCTCCAAGTGATCATGAGCAAACTGTAGACGAGCCTTGACCTGACGCTTTGAAAGTAAAGGTACCTTACGGGCTCGTCTGGAACAGAGACCATTGCGGTGGAGTACGTTACTTATGGTATTGACTGAAACAAATGTCCCCACTGCCATGAGATCTTCCCGGAGCTCCTTCCTTGTTGTCCTTGGGTTAGCCTTGACTCTTCGGACAAGCCTGGCCTCGGCACGGGTGGAAACTTTCAAAGGCTGTCCAGGCCGTGGAAGGCTAACAGTAGTTCCATAAGCCTTCCACTTCCGGATGATGCTCCCAACAGTGGAGACAGGTAGGCCCAACTCCTTGGAAAGGGTTTTGCACCCCTTGCCAGCCTTGTGACCCTCCACGATCTTGTCTCAGATGGCCTTGGAATGCTCCTTTGTCTTTCCCATGTTGACCAAGTATGAGTGCTGTTCACAAGTTTGGGGAGGGTCTTAATTAGTCAGAAAAGGCTGGAAAAAGAGATAATTAATCCAAACATGTGAAGCTCATTGTTCTTTGTGCCTGAAATACTTCTTAATACTTTAGGGGAACCAAACAGAATTCTGGTGGTTTGAGGTGTTGAATAATAAATGACCCTCTGCATAAACTTTTCACAATTTAAAAAAAAAAAAAAAAAAAAAGGAAATAACATTCTTTTTTGCTGCAGTGCATTTCACACTTCCAGGCTGATCTACAGTCCAAATGTCACAATGCCAAGTTAATTCCGAATGTGTAAACCTGCTAAATCTGCAGGGGGTTGAATACTACTTGTAGGCACTGTATATACACAGTGCTGGCCAAAAGTATTGGCACCCCTGCAATTCTGTCAGATAATACTCAGTTTATTCTTGAAAATGATTGCAATCACAAATTCTTTGGTATTATTACCTTCATTTAATTTGTCTTCAATGAAAAAAAAATAAAAATTTGTCATAAAGCCTAATTGGATATAATTCCACACCAAACATAAAAAAAAGAGGTGGGCAAAAGTATTGGCACTGTTAGAAAAATCATGTGATGCTTCTCTAATTTGTGTAATTAACAGCACCTGTAACATACCTGTGGCACCTAACAGGTGTTGTCAATAACTAAATCACACTTGCAGCCAGTTGACATGGATTAAAGTTGACTCAACCTCTGTCCTGTGTCCTTGTATGTACTACATTGAGCATGGAGAAAAGAAAGAAGACCAAAGAACTGTCTGAGGACTTGAGAATCCAAATTGTGAGGAAGCATGAGCAATCTCAAGGCTACAAGTCCATCTCCAAAGACCTCAAAGTTCCTGTGTCTACGGTGCGCAGTGTCATCAAGACGTTTAAGGCTCTGTGCGCACTAGTGCGTTTTACCCGCGGATTTACCCGCGGATTAGCCGCGGAAATTTCTTGAGAAATGTCTGCAATCTTTGTGCAGACATTTCCCAGCAAATTGTATGAGAAAAAAATAGCTGTGCGCACTGTGCGGATTTTTCTCAAGAAATTTCCTTGAGAACAATTTCTCGAGAAAATTTCTTGAGAAAATGAGCATGTCAATTCTTTTCCGCAGGTACCCTGCGGATTTTGGCAGTACAGCCTGCAAAATCCGCAGGGAACCACCCGCGGGAAAATCACGGCAAATTCGCGGCTAATCCGCGGCAAATCCGCATGCGGATTTGGTGCGGATTTTATCCGGAGGTCCGAAAATCTTTCACTCCCAGAAGTTTCTCAAGAAATTTTCTTGAGAAACTTCACATTTCTAGTGCGCACATAGCCTAAAGCCCATGGCACTGTAGCTAACCTCCCTAGATGTGGAAAGAAAAGAAAAATTGACAGATTTCAATGCAAGATTGTGCGGATGGTGGATAAAGAACCTCGACTAACATCCAAACAAGTTCAAGCTGCTCTGCAGTACAAGGGTACAACAGTGTCAACCTGTACCATCCGTCGGCATCTGAATGAAAATGGACTGTATGGTAGGATACCCAGGAAGACCCCACTTCTTACCCCGAGACATAAAAAAGCCATGCTGGAGTATGCCTAAACTTACCTGAGAAAGCCTAAAACGTTTTGGAAGAATGTTCTCTGGTCAGATGAGACAAAAGTAGAGCTTTTTGGGAAAAGCCATCAACATAGAGTTTACAGGAAAAAAAAGACGCATTCAAAGAAAAGAACACGGTCCCTACAGTCAAACATGGTGGAGGTTCCCTGATGTTTTGGGGTTGCTTTGCTGTCTCTGGCACTGGACTGCTTGACCGTGTGCATGGCATTATGAAGTGCAACAAATTTTGCAGCGTAATGTACGGCCCAGTGTGAGAAAGCTGGGTCTTCCTCAGAGGTGATGGGTCTTCCAGCAGGACAATGACCCAAAACACACTTCAAAAAGCACTAGAAAATGGTTTGATGAAAGCACTGGAGACTACTAAAGTGGCCAGCAATGAGTCCAGACCTGAATCCCATAGAACACCTGTAGAGAGATCTCAAAATGGCAGTTTGGAGAAGGCACCCTTCAAATCTCAAGGACCTGGAGCAGTTTGCCAAAGAAGAATGGTCTAAAATTCCAGCAGAGCATTGTAAGAAACTCATTGATGGTTACCGGAAGCGATTGTTCACAGTTATTTTGGCTAAAGGTTGTGCAACCAAGTATTAGGCTAAGGGTGCCAATACTTTTGTCTGGCCCATTTTTGGAGTTTTGTGTGAAATGATCAATGATTTGATTTTTGTTTCATTCTCTTTTGTGTTTTTTTCATTGCAAGCAAATTCAATGACGATAATAATACCAAAGAATTTGTGATTGCAATAATTTTCAAGAAGAAACTGAGTATTATCTGGCAGAACTGCAGGGGTGCCAATACTTTTGGCCAGCACTGTATATACAGTATGAATATATATCTCTTTTTACATTATTTTTTTTTTACTTTGTTGCTATATGGGATATTAGTTTTTATTGATCTGATGACAGGTATAATGTATTGTAATTTTAAACTGACAGAAGCTGGGATGACTTTGGAATATCTGCACTCGCAGGGGGTTAGACCCAATTGCCCTTGAGGTCCCTTCCAACTCTACCATTCTCTGGTTCTATGAGAAGCACCTGGGATCATGCTAGGAGCTTTCCATAGCTTGGTAACCCATAGGCAGTCATGACAACCTCGGGTCACCATGGCAATGATCAGACCCTCGCGATCACATCGTGGGGACACTGATCTGATGGGAGTGGGAGGGCGATCCCTCTCCCAATCTCCTAAATTCAGCAATATTTTCATATTTTTATCACCAAAATGTTTTAACCCCAAGTTTTGACATTTTCACAAGGGGAAATAGGTAAAAATGGCACTAAAATCTGTTACACAATCTATTCTGAGTATAGCAATACCCCATATGTGACTGTACATTTCTATCTGGCCACACCATAGGACTCAGGAGGGCTTTTAAAGCACAAATCTAGTTTCCAGACTCCATTTGCAGAACCCTGTAAGTAGCAGAACTCTGCCTCCACCCCCTCAAATGTCCTCATGTTGGAAATGACTAGGGCTGAGCGGTCCCAGACTGTAAAAGTCTGGATTCGCGCAATTTCAAAGTTGCCCGGGTGCTGACCCGGGCCCGGGATTCTGGCTGTTTGATCCTGATCTCAAAAAAATGTAAAAAAAATAGAGGCAAAATAAAGAAAATAAGAATGAAGCGAGCGCTTCATACTTACCGAGGCTCTGGCCAGCTGTACGCTGCTCCCACACTTTTGTACGCTGCTCCTGCTGCCTCCCTGTGCCGCTCATTTCAAATGAATGGCTTTTGTCGCCCACTGACCGGCCTGGTGTCTGTGATTGGTTGTAGTCAGACACGCCCCCAGCCTGTGTGACGCTTCTCCCTGCACCCACTCACCCCTCATCGCGGCTCATTCATTCTGCACTCACTGTGGGCAGCCATGCTGCTCTATGGCCGCTCTCTGTGATACCTGGCAGCCGCACATACCACGTACACGAGCATGCAGCTGCATAGGACTACATGCAACTGACCTACACCTGTCAGGAGAGTGTGCGGCTACCGGGTGCTGCAATGCGAGAGTCGTGCGAGTTATATGATTCCTGTGAGCGCACCGTAAGGCCGGAGTCACACTTGCCTGAGTCTCGCATTGCATCGTCCAGCACGGCCTGATGCTCTAGAAACAAATGCAGATGCACGCTCCTGTCAGGAGAGTGTGTGGCTGCCGGCTTGTGTGAACTGTGGTAGAGCCACTCTCTCAGCAGTAGGAGATGAATGCAGGAACACCTCACGTGTCGATTTTCACCTGGTTTATTATCAGCAGCCACAATCTATTTACAAAAAAAATAGAACTACTTTCTTCAGCACAGGAAGTTACAGAGCACCCTGAGTGTGTCCAGAGGCCTGGCTTTTACCTCTGGGACCACACCCCGAGGTGGAGATATGGTGAACACCCATCTCTTTAGCTGTCCACAACAAACCCGGCCCAGATAATACAAATTAACCCTCTCAGCACGTAATGTGCTGGAGTACTACATCCGGGTTCACATCACTGATTGCAGCAGTTGCAGCGACACATCTCCCCTCGTGTACATCACCTGTGATCACATCACATATTCCCCCCCTCTGCCCAAAGCCGGGGGCATGGGCATCTTCAACCACTAAACAGGGGAGCCGCGACAGAGCATCTGCATTCCCATGTAACTTCCCCGGCCGGTGCTCTACATGGAAGGCAAAGTCTTGAAGGGCTAGAAACCACCTGGTCACCCTAGCATTCTTTCCCTGTCTGCTTCTCAACCATGTCAGTGGCGCATGATCAGACACTAGCCTGAATTTACGGCTTAGCAGGTAGTATTTTAGAGAGTCCACTGCCCAGCTAATGGCCAGGCATTCCTTTTCCACAATGGCATAGTTTTTCTCACAAGAGGAGAGTTTCCTACTCAGGTAAAGCACTGGATGTTCCTCGCCATTTATTTCCTGCGACAGCACAGCTCCCAACCCGACCTCCCAAGCATCAGTCTGAAGCACAAACTCCTTTGTAAAGTCAGGTGCCACCAGGACTGGCTGCCGACACAGGGCAGACTTCAAGTCCTGGAACGCCACCTCCGCCTCAGAGGTCCACTTGGCCACTGATGGTTTTGCAGCCCTAAAGAGATCAGTCAGTAGAGCGGCGCTCACAGCAAAATTTGGTATGAACTGGCGGTAGTATCCGACTATTCCCAGAAATGCCCTAACCTGCTTTTTAGAGAGTGGTCGTAGCCAATTCTGGATCGCCTCCACTTTATTCACTTGTGGCTTGATTAGGCCCCTACCGACAACATAGCCCAGGTACCTGGCCTCCTCCTTCCCTATGGCACACTTCTTCGGACTTATGGTAAACCCCGCCTTCCTCAATGCATCCAGCACCGCCTGGACCCTCTGTAGATGACTCCCCCAATCCGGGGTGAAGATCACAATATCATCCAGATAAGCTGCGGCGTACTTCTGATGAGAAACTAGGATCCGGTCCATGGCCCTCTGGAAGGTGGCTGCGGCTCCCTGCAACCCAAACGGCATCCTGTTGTACTGGAAACATCCGTCAGGTGTAGAGAAAGCCGTCTTCTCCTTGGTCGTTTGAGACAGGGGTATTTGCCAGTACCCTTTTGTCAGGTCAAGGGTGGTAATATACCTGGCTGGCCCAAGCCTTTCAATGAGCTCATCGACTCGAGGCATCGGATAAGCGTCAAATTTTGAGACTTCATTTAACTTGCGGTAGTCATTGCAAAATCGCCATTCTCCATCCGGCTTTGGCACAAGGACGATAGGACTAGACCAGCCACTTCTTGATTCCTCAATCACGCCGAGACTCAGCATCCTCTTCACCTCTTTTGAGATCACTTCTCGGCGGGCTTCGGGGATCCGGTACGGCTTCAGATGTACTCTCACGTGTGGTTCCGTCAGAACTTCATGTTCTACAACCTGTGTACACCCCGGCAATTCTGAAAAGAGATCTCGATTTTGATAAAGCAACTCCCGACACTTCTGCTTTTGGGCCCTTGACCGCGTGTCTGCCACTGTGACGTCCTTGATATCAGCGTCCACCTTGGCAGCTAGACACGGAGCTTCCAACGCTTCCCTATCTCGCCATGGCTTAATAAGATTAATATGGTACACCTGGTAGGGCTTCCTTCTACCCGGTTGGTGGATCTTATAATTCACTTCTCCCAGTTTCTCGACCACTTCATAGGGTCCCTGCCACTTGGCCAGAAATTTACTTTCCACAGTAGGGATCAAAACCAACACACGGTCGCCAGGGCTGAACTGTCTCACCCTGGCAGAGCGATAATATACTCTCGCCTGTGCCTCTTGAGCCCGGAGAAGACTCTCTTTCACGATGGGTATCACCTCAGCCATCCTCTCTTGCATCTGGGCCACATGCTCAATGATACTCTTATGAGGGGTAACCTCTGCTTCCCAGGTTTCTTTGGCTATATCAAGCAACCCTCGGGGATGTCAACCATATAAAAGTTCAAAGGGAGAGAACCCGGTAGAGGCTTGTGAAACTTCCCTGATAGAAAAGAGCAAGTATGGAAGCGGGCAATCCCAATCTCTGCCATCCTTCTCCA